>NC_143579.1:124355800-124514748 GCF_048544385.1 Mastigoproctus giganteus | reverse complement strand
GTACAGAGAAGGGCAACAAGATTGGTGAGGGGAATGAAGGGATCCTCTTACCAAGACAGGCTTAAGTTCTGCAAATTGCAGTGGCTGGAGACTAGGCATCTGCGAGGTGTATAAGGCCTTGAATGGGTTGAGCATGCTGAATTCTGATGGGATTCTTCTACTTGTTCAGGTTACGAACCTAAGGGAACATAAATTCGAATTGCGGAAAGACAGTTGTAGAGTAGATGTGCGGAAATTTGCCTTTAGCCAGTGGGTGGTTAATTGCTGGAACAAACTTCCATCTGTCATTGTCGAAGTTGATAGGTTAAATAAATTTAAGGAGTAACTGGACAAACATTTAGAAGGAATGCTTGTGATTTTTTTTTTGGCTCATGCTACATAAGCTCATACGCTTGCTTTCTTGCATCACATGCCAAGATTACTATTACTATAGTATGATTACAAGCTTGATCTGATATAATTTTTTTGTAACCTGTACATGCCATGATAGTTGCACTAGGAATGATGTCTATTGTGTACTACTTGCCTGTAGTCAGTACAAGGGACTATATAACTACTTGCCTGTAGTCAGTACAAGGGACTATATAACTACTTGCCTGTAGTCAGTACAAGGGACTATATAACTACTTGCCTGCAGTCAGTACAAGGGCTGTGACTGTTCTGGAGTTGTGCTGATCTAGCTACAGAATCAACCAGATCATTATCCCTTACCCCAGTATGGCTTGGGATCTGGTAGAAGTGGATATAAAATGAACATTCAGAAAAAGAATATAGTATCTGCTGTACTGGGCCAGGACTGGATGAAAGTTTGTGAATTTCTTTCCCTTTCTTCGACCACTGCATGCTCAAGAGTATGCAGGGTGCTCTCCTTGGCAATTAGTGCAAATTGGCTCTGAAGCAGAATGTTCCTTGCTTTCATGGCCTTTGGCAACACATCAAGCACAGGCAGTTTGAGACTGCCCTTACTTCTGGCACTTAAAGCACTTCTGTGGATTTTGAATATAAATACTTAATGTGCAATTTAAGTAGCCTACTTGATGGAACTTGTGGGATGATAAATGTAAAAATGGGATCTCATTTGGGAATAAGATTCCCATTCTTACACATTGATATTCACTCTGAATATACTCCAAACTAAATAAGCAAGGTTGTCACACCTTGGTATTTTAGTTTGGTACAGATCTTTCTCAGAGAAAGAAGGTTTCACTCTGCTATCATAACATGTAACGAATTAAATGTTTTACAGGGGATAGCAGTGAGAGGTATACCCCATATCGAAGTGGCTTTTGAGATTTTCTCTGCGTGCTTAAAACATGATGCATCCACTAAAAGATCTTCAGAATGCAATCTTTTTACTGATTTTGGGGAATGTGCCAACTTTCCAATCCTTTCTGAATGAAAAAGGGTGACATTTTCCCAACTGCCTGTTCTCCAGTAGAACAGATGATGACTACGAATAGGAATTGGGACCCCCCCCACCACAGAAGAATGGTTTAAATTACTAATAAGAGTAAATAAATTTTCAGATGTGCTAAGTAGGTATTGCATATATGAATGGGACACCAAGTTTGCTAACAACACCATACCCATATTTTTAATAAATCATGACCATGCCCAGGGACCAAAGGAAATGAGACCTATTGGAATACAGTTAACTCTAGCAGTAAAAACCACCCACTGAGAGATCCCAATTGGGCAGCCCAAGTACTCCCATCTTATAGAAGCAGGGGCCAAATGGTATATAGAAGCTGGGCCCCTCTTTTCGAGTTTCTTCAGGTGCAGTGCATGGCTGCATACAGCAAATTCCAACGATGTAACCCTGGAACCAAGGTATAGGTGCTAAATCCTGGTGATATTAATCTAGAGAGCCAGCAGCATATCTTGGTCCCTTCAACATGTATAGGTGACCTCATCAAGTAAGAGGATATCTGACTGAAATGTTATGTTTTTAAACAGGCTGAGTAAATTAAATTCTAATGAGATCCATACTCTATCTTGGATGACAAAACATACAAGTGGACATATATTTTAAGTTGAAAAAAGGATGGTCACAGGACAGAAGTAAGAAAATTTTCTTTCAGCCAGAGAGCAACTGATTGTTAGGGGGTGCAGAGCTAGTTTGCCTCCTCATGGTGCACTCTGGATAACACTAAATGAACTAGTACGATTGGCGGCCAGACTATATTTAGACTATCTCTAGATCTCCTGGCTATCACACATCAAAATGGAAGGTTCTTTTCAGAACCAACCAACTAGAAACCTTGGATCTACCCTTCAAATTTGTCAACTTAATATAGAGGGCATAAGTAGATCTAAATGCCAATGCTTATCAAATGTTCTATCTGATAACAAAATTGACATGGTTGCCATTCAGGAGACTCATGTTGATGAAGATCAACTCTGATCAAGAGGTAAAATACCAGGATATATCATTGGTGAAATTTATCATCACGCATATGGCATGGGAAACCTACATGCAAAACACTATTGAGAATGCTTCACAAATTTCTACTAACACCAGTGACAACATATATGTTGTTACCATTAAGCTAGGGGATATTACAGTCACTAATATCTACAAGCTCCCATTCACTCTGTGGCCATTGTATGTTCTCCACCAGCAGGCACATCCAGTAGTCTATGTAGGAAATTTTAATAGTCATCACGAAGAATGGAAATATAGGACTAATGAACCTAAACGGAGAAACTCTAGTATACTGGACTGAAGAACACAACATACATCTTGTTTTTGATGCAAAGAATAAGGGCACATTCAAATTGGCTGCATAGAACCAGGAATATAACCCAGACTTGTGTTTTGTTTCTGGGAGATGAGAGAAGTCAACCTCTAGCATTCGCTTGGAAAGTCCATGATTTTCCTCAGGGTCAACACCATCCTCTGTCCTCATAGACGGCATTCAAACACCACTGATGACATCCTTTCTCTGCCCACGCTGGAACTTCAAGAAAGCCAACTGGTCAGCTTTTTCCATCGATCTTGACAAATGCATCAGATGGATACTGCCTACAAACAATAATTGTGATAGATTTGTGAGTGCTGTAATAAACGTAGCTAAAATGCATATGTCAAGGGGGTATGAGGTATGAGGTATATTGAGGGTCTAGCGGCTCCTGGGATTTCTCCCATCTCCGCGAATGTTCTATGTATCGGTGACAGTACCCTGTCAAAGCCAGAGATTTAGAAGTGTGTGGGTCATGAGTAGTGTTATATGTTGTGCCCATTGTTTATCCGGCTTATTGGCCGCCAGGCCCCTAATGGGACCAGACGTTGTCCATACCTCGCCACGTGGAGGCTAGCCGGGTGTTACCATTGAGTCAATTGTACTCTGGCTGGTCCTGCCACTTACTTTCCTGGGATTTTAGTGGCTAGGACCTAAAATAAAATTGGAACGACCGCGGTTGATTTTAAATCACTTACATTAAAGCACTAATATGGGGTTGACGCTGAAAGCCTGTTTCTGAAGTGCCTAAAAGGTTGGGCGAAATTTTTTGGTGTATTTAAATTTGGACGTGTAGGGCTATACGCTGTGCAAGAAAAAGTGCTGGGAGGGGAGAATGAAGGCTGGTGGGTGAAATAGGAAGAAGAGGGTCGATAGGGTAGGTGACCCCCAATTTTTCAGTGAGGCATGCCCATGCCCCACCAGAGGGAAGAAATGGTGTGGCAGGGAAGAGAGGCGACAGCAAGCCGTCACCTCCCACCCCTGCTGGGTGTGGGAGTAAAAGAATTGCACTGCACAAGAGAGTGCAGAGCATAGAGCCAATATGGCTCCGTTGAGGCAGCAACTTGGAGTTCTCTATCTTCGTTGGTCTTCTCTGTCATTGGTAGCCATATTTTTCCTCAGCTATGAACACTGGTCAGGTCCATTGTTGGTCTGTTAGCTATGGCTGTGGTTCTCTTCATCATGGGAAGATCCGCAGCTCCATGGGGTTATTCTTGCGATCGCTGGTTTTAGATGATTAGTAGTAAGCAGGTTCCTGGGCGAGGTTCTCCTTGAGTCCTCTCCACGCATGTTCTGTGTTTTTTTTTTTTTTTTTTTACCTTCTGTAGATGGCTATCAATGTTTTACGCCTACCAAATAGTTTTTGGGCATATTCCTTTAGCTCCCTGTATTCCTCAAGTGAGTCCAATAGATGTGATTCCAAGTTCTTGGGAAGGTAGTGTATTGCAGTGATCAGTCTGCACCTGAGGTCCTCATAATGGGTGCAATCATACATAATGTGCTCCCAGCACTCAAGCTCCCCACAGGCACATCTCGGATCCACCTCAATCCCCAGCGCTGCCAGCTTGGCTGTAAAGGCCCCGTGACCAGTCAATAAATAGGTGGTGTATAAGCCAGGTTGAAACCAAGTTGGGGGACTGGGGTACATCCTGTCGATGTTCGGAATGAATTTCCTGGTGATATTTCCCTTATTTGAGTTGGCCCAGCGCTCCTGCCAAACTTGCATCAGGTGTTTTTGCAGCCTTGTCTTTTCATTTTTTTGTGGTGCATTAATGTCCACAGTATAGCCATGGTATGTACAAGGTATTCCTTTCTCTATATGGTAGTTCATTCCCCTACGCATGATCTCTAAGTCAAGGGGAAGAGCTCCGGCCAAGACCTGCAGCGCGTGGGTACTGGTTGTCCTACAAGCACGTGTAACTGTCAGTAGGATTGTTCTTTGCGTTGCATCAAGGATGCGTCGGTTTACTACAGTTCCTGTTTTGGAAAACCATATTGCTGAGGCGTAAGTGATGATCGGTAGGAAGGTTGTTTTATAAAACAATGACAGGGTGCGTTGGTTTAACCCCCAGTCCCGCCTGACGATCCTAGCCACCAATCCAGAGTATCTTTTGATTTTGGCTCTGATATAAGTTAGATGGTGTTTAAAAGTAAGATTACCATCCAGTATAACTCCTAAATATTTTAACTGGGTCACTAATTTTATTGTGGTAGGTCCCACCTTTATTTGTGGCGGTCTACGTATATCAAGCTTGCCTTTTAGCAGGACGGAGGACGTCTTTGTTGTTGATATCGTCAGGCAGTGGGTTCTGGTCCAGTTTTGCAATATCAGCATTGCCTGATTGGCCTTTTCCTCTAGCTGGGCCCGGCTATCTGCAGCAATGGCAAGGGGGTATTGGAAGGAATATATTCCTGGGTGGAGTGAGGCCAGTGAAAGTCTTTATCAAGAATTCCTTAATAATAGCAACCAAGAAGTAGCCAATGAGTTATTACATAATCTAGACAATGCATGAAGACAAAAATGGATAAAAACCATTGAATCTGCAGATTTTAAATAATCTAGTAGGAAGGCATGGTGCTTCCTATGAAAATTGGGAGGAAGCACTCCAATAACTCATAAAAATCTTGCCACAACCCGTAACGAGATTGCTATACATATAGTCTCAATGTCCAGAGCTCCGAGAGACAGGGAACATACCACACATATTATTAAAAATTCTGAAAGCCACAAGTTGGAGCCAGAATATTCCCATTCCTTCACCACTGACAATATTACAACTGCACTAAAGGACATCAAAGCTGGTAAAGCTCCAGGGTTTGATGTAATACATACAGAATTAGGTGGCAGTGATCACAGTGTACTGATGGAGGATTTACTTAAAGATGTAACTACCATCAGGGGGTAAGGGGAAGGGTTTTTGCTTTCGTAAAGGAGAGTACACTGGTCTCAGAGAGTTTTTAAGTTCTATACAGTGGGAATTCAAAATGGGAAGCCTTCAGGGACTTAATCTTGGAGGGTACTAAGCTTTTCATACCAACTAAGAAATACTGATCAAGGTTTAGGCCTAAATGGATGTCAGATGAATTAATGAGGCTCGTGGCAGAGAAGAGAAATGCATGGCTGCATATAAATTATCAGGCGGCACAGAAGCCTATGGCAGGTATAAACCAAACTGTAATCAAGTCACAAAGGAGGTTAGGCAGGCGAAGGCAGTTTATGAGAAATCTTTGGCAAAGGAAGCAAAGAAAAATAGCAAAAAGTTCTTTACTCATGTAAACTCTAGAAGGAAAGGGATGAATCAGATTGGTCCTCTTAACACAGATGGTTTGACTGTTGATGATCGTGCTCAGGTAGCTGATAAACTGATTGAGTACTTTGCATCTACATTCACATGAGGAATTATTCAAGGAGGGGAATGCCAGAAGTTTATCACACTCTAACAGGGACCTAAGTGATTTTGTAATAATTGAGAGCAAAGTGGAGGAGAAATTGTTGAAGTTAAACATAAGGAAGGCACCTGGGGTGGATGGGATCGATCCAGTTATATTAAAGGAGGCAGCAAAAGAAGTAAGCAAACTGTTAGCCATAATTATGAAACCCTTTCTTGGACTCAGGGGAGGTCTCTATGGACTGGAGGTGTGCAGATGTGTCTCTAATTCACAAAGGGGGATCAAAGGGTGACACTGCTAATTACAAACCTGTTAGTCTGACTTCTCTTCCAGGGAAAATAATAGAGTCACTGGTTAAGGAAGTGATGCAGGATCATCTAGACAAGACTGCAGCAATAATTCAGACACAGCATGGGTTTGTTAAGGGAAAGTCTTGTCTGACAAATTTGATTGGATACTATGATGTGGTCACAAAGGAGCTGGAAGCAAAAAATAATTTTGATATCATATACTTGGATTTTAGGAAAGCTTTTGATACTGTGGCACATGGAAGACTACTGTACAAATTGTAGCAGTATGGCATTAAGAGCAAGTTGCTACAATGGATAAAAGGATGGTTGAGTGGGAGAAAACAGAGAGTAGTTATCAATGGACATTGTTCTTCATGAACTAATGTTATCAATGGAGTCCTACAGGGTTTGGTGTTGGGCCCACTGTTGTTTTGAATATTTATCAATGATATTGATGAAGGTATATCAAGCCTAATGTCGAAGTTTGCAGACGATACAAAGATTGGCAGGGTTGTTAATGACGGTAATGATGGTATGCTACTGAAACAGGATCTGGAAAAGTTGAACAGATGGGCTGAGAAGTGGCAACTGAAGTTTAACATTGACAAATTTAAAGTACTGCATATTGGTAGCAGTAACCTCACAGTAATGTATCAAATTTTTTCATTGTCAGGGTAGTGGACAATGAAAAAGACCTGGGAGTTACTGTGCAGACAGATATGATGTTTTCTGAGCAATGCAGAAAGGCTGCAAGAGTAGCTCATGGTGTCTTGTCAATAATATACAGAAATTTTGCTAGCAGAGATAAGGGGATGGTGTCCCCTTGTATATTCAATGGTCAAGCCACACCTTGAGTATTGTATACAGGTCTGGGGACTCATTTTATGAAAGATGTCGGGCTGTTGGAACGAGTACAGAGAAGGGCATCGAGATTGGTGAGTGGAACAAAGTATTGGTGTTACCAAGAAAGACTTTTAAGTTCTGAAAATTGCAGCTTCTGGTGACTAGGCACCTGTGAGGTGATCTAATTGAAGTGTATAAGGCCTCGAATGGTTTGAGCAAGCTCAATGCTAAAGGGATTCTTCTTCTTGCTCAGATTACTCACCTGAGGGGGCATAAATTCAAATTGAGTGTGTGGTTGATAGTTGGAACAAACTTCCATCTGTTGTGGTGGAGGTCAGCAAATTAAATTAGTACAAGGCAAAACAAACTCCTCCCCATTAGTACAAATGGGGAGGAGTTTGTTTTATTTTATTGTTTATTTATTTTTTTTTTTTTTGGCTGATGCTATATAAGCTTGCTTTTTTTGCATCATATTCCTCTACTAATGTTAATTCCTGATTAGCTGTAGGAGAAATGCACGACTGTGGCTGTCTCAGTTTACTACTAAAGTCTTTCAGACAGGTAAACTACCCCACCTATTCAAACTAACAAAATTTATTGCTATTTTGAAGCTAGGCAAGCCTAATGATAGGCCAGAGAGCTATCAACTCATTAAGTGTGTGCTACAAACTGCTGGAATGGCACCTTCTGAACAGAATTGGCCCAAAAATATTAGAAAAAATACCTATTGAGCTAGCAGGCTTAAGGCCTCAATGAAGCCATACCAATCACATCGTTTCCCCTACTAACCTTCATAGAAGCAGATTTCCAATGATGTCTTAAAACATCCAATGCATTCATTGACCTCATGGCTACATATGATACTGTTTGAAGAGAGGGAGTGATCTACAAATTACTCCAATACCCTGCAAGATCACAGCTCAACTTATAGATAACATATTGAAAAATAGACCATTTAGAGTCATTACAGGTAGCGCAATAAGTAGGCAAAACAAACTTAATAACAGACTACCTCAGAGTTCAGTACCAGCCCTATTTTTATTCCATCTGTATATTACTGACATGCTTCAGACGAGGTCAAGAAAATTGGGATTTGCTGATGACTAGGCATTAGCTACAAGATATACATCCATACAAAAAAATGGAAGAAATACTTACAAACAACTTAAATAGGTTGGAGTTATACATCCATACAAAAAACAGAAGAAATACAAACGACTTAACTAGGTTGGAGCCTCCATTTACTTTTGTAAATGGAGGCTCCAATCTAGCATGAAAACAGAGGTTGCTTGTTAACAATAAAATGGCTGCCACAGATCTAAGAGTGTACCTTGATAATTCTCTCCTACAACATAACAAACTTAAGTACCTGGGTGTAACACTTTATAGAACTTTGTCTTTTAAAACACATCTGTTAAAGACTGCCACAGAACTGAAAACCCAAAATAACATCCTCCAGAAACTATATGGTACAACATGGGGTTCCAGAGCAACGACTCTTTGCTGCTTGGCCACTGAACTTGTCTACTCTGGAGCTGAATACTGTGCCCCTGTCTGGTTGAATAGCCCAAATGTTAAAATGATCAATGTACAACTGAATAATACCATGCATTTAATCTCAGGAACAATCAAGTCCATGCCAACTCAATGGCTTCCTGTTCTAAGTCGTATTCCTCCACGTAGGCTGCATAGATCCAACGTATTGGTTAAGGAACATCATAAGATATATGAAAACTTGCAACTGCCTATCCACGGAGATATTGCTGGTTAAATACAAACAGACTTTGCTCCAGACATCCTCCCATTAGAACAGCTGGGAATATAACAGCTGACAACTTTAAAATGAGTGAACCATGGTCACATAAATGGAACCTGTTCCTGCCTTCAGAGTATAGTAATATGCATAACAGAAAAACCAGCTGAATTCAACTTGCCTTGTAACATTAAACCAAATACAATCTAATCATGAAATTTGTGCACATTTCCTTTACAAGAAGAATAAAATATCTTGCTCACAGTGTGATTGCAGTGCTGAAAGCCAAACTATCAAACATATTACACAAGAATGTGTCTCGAAGGCCTACAGAGGGAGCCGAAGAGATTTATTTCTACTAGCATCAGACTTAATTGAATATATTTATAATTTAGACATACAGTTGTGATCTTTTTTTTTACTGATTGCAATATGTTCTGTGCCATACGCTAAATAAATAAATCTACCAGGTATTGTGGAGGGGGATGGTGTGAATAAATTTAAAGGAGAATTGGAGAAATTATTAGAACAGATAATTACATGAAGTGGATTCTTTTTTTTTTGTCTAATGCAATGCTAAGCCTTCTTTGCATCATCTTGCCACTAATAATATTAATAACAATGAAATTATTACCACATTTCACATGATTATCCATGTGAAGTGTGGTAATAAAGAAATTATTAAAGTAGTTATCAAGTTACTAAATAAAAGTTTAAATGAACTTCTTTTTAATAACTTGATTCATGTTTGTATCTCTGGATTTGTATCATTAATATTTAAAAATTTACTGAGTGAGAAGCCAATATTACTGCAATACTATGCAACTAGCACGTCCAAAGGCGAAAAAGGAAAAAAGCTCTATAGATACAGAGTACAGTATTCAAAAAGGTGGGAACAAAAATTGGATTTATTCAGTGAAGTGTAAAATTCATTGAAATCCAACCATGTCATCTAGTAACACTGACAATTTTGGCTGAGAATGACTGCTCCACCGCACCTGTTCAGACAAGTGAACTTCAGTTGAAAATGGAAAAAAAAAAAAAAAAAACTTTTCAAAAGTTTATAATCCCACTGTATAACAACTATAAATGGATTTATAAATCCACTTACAATTCTTATACTGTTATTATTATTAGAGAAGTACAATAATTATTCTTACTATAGAATTTCATATTCTATTCTTTTCTATTCTTACTATAGAATTTCTAATTTATTCTTACTATAGAATTTCTCATTCTATTCTTATTATAAAATTTCTTATTCTATTCTTTCCTATTCTTATTATAGAAGTACTTATAATTCTTAAACAACAGGATAATAAACTTTAGCTTAACTCACTCACAATTCAGCAAGAGTTTATAAACCCATTACAATGGGATTATAAACTTTTTCTTTCTTAAACCCACTTACAGTTATTGATTTCTAAAAAGAGACATCAAAAACTTAAGGGGGTCCAAAAGATGGACAAAGCATCTTTTGAGATCAGCAAAAGGGTGCCCATATGAAGAAAGATTTTGAATATATGAGCTACACAGCTTAGTAACTACGCATCCTAGAGGAGGCCTAAATGAGGTGCATAAGGCTCTGAGAGGATAAAGAAAATTGAATGAGAGTGAAATCTTCATTGTTATAAATGGGGGACATAAATTCAAATTATTAGGGAAGAGGTTTAGACTTGATTGCAGGAAGTTTTCTTTCACTGAAATAAGTTGCTCTATGGGTGGGGCTGGCAGCTGGGGGAAAATCAAAGGTCAGCTGGATGCCTATCCAGCTGACCTTTCATAAGGAGGAAATCAAATAAGTGGTTTGTTTTATTTCATTACAAATTTATTATTATTATTTTTTTTTAATTAATTTTTTTTGACTGGTGCAGCAAAATCCACACATGCCTTCTTGCACTGTATGGCTAATACTAAAATATATTGGTCGTATGTAAAATAACTGTATTACTTGATCAAATTTATTTTACTTCATAACACAAAAAAGTAACCAAAACATTTTTAGCAATTTTGAAATGTTTATATAATCTAAGTTTAGAAAAACTTAAAAATCTTACCGAGAGTTAATGGCTCACTGTTTTGATTTTCATGGTTATCTGAAGTATTATGTTGGTGTGGATGGGTAGGTAATTCAAAGTTTCTTGGGGGTTTTGGAGGAGCAGGATAAGATGGCATATGTGTATAGACATTACTAACAGTAACATCTGTTTCATTCTTCATATTAATTTCTTCAGTAATAGATGAATATTTGGTAGATTTAGTACATTTATGAAGATTAGGAATCACTTTTGGAGAAAAGGATTTGCTTTTGTACACTGCCTGATTCTTAGATAATCCAGGGTTCTCTTTGGATCTAGCAGAGAGATTACTATATGACGATAAAACCAATTCCTCAATGAGGTTGTCATTTTGGGTTTCATGGGCAGTGCTACAAGTTTTCTGTGGTGGTAATATTTTCTGCCATTGTTGACTCTCTGTTTTTTGTAATTGTCTGTTCTGCAATCTCAATAATGGCGAGATCTCTGTGGATGAATAATCTGTTTCCACTTCAAATGTTTTGTCAATCTTTCCAATTGCTTTTGTGGCTTCTATAACATTTGATGACTGATTATCTGTGGAACCATTACCACCATTCCACTCTTCCGTAAAAGATATAGGAATTTTGGAAATAAATGTGCCACTTGGTTGGCTAGCCATTTTCTTCACAACATCTTTCACTAATTTAGGACTATGAAGTTCTGGTGAACATTTAGACTTCCCTGGATGACTGCAAGAGTCAGTACTCTTATGACTAATCATGCTTCTGCTTTCATCAGGAGAAATGTTACGAACAGTAGTCATTGAGCTATTAGGATTGATATTTCTCACAGGTAGATGTGACACAAAACTATCCAGCTTTTCTGACTGGTTGTCTGATGTCTCTTTGACAGTCAACACAGTCTGGAAGACATCTGTAATATCAGAAACAACAATTTCCTTAGAAGACCAATCTTGTCCATCATAATGGCTTATAGCTTTTTGAGGAAACTGACTGTCATGAGCTCTCTTCTGATTCACTGGTTGGCAATCAATTCCAAGTTTGTCAACAAAGCCAATAGTGTGATGTATGCAATGAGGCAGTCCTTTTTTCTGTAACAATGAAGAAACCTCATATGAAGAATATGTTTTATTAATATCCTTCACTGTATGAAGAACTCCAAATACTGTTCCATGCTGGCATTCCTGACTAATTATGGACTTCAGTAGACCTCGGTCACTATTATCCTTTTGATTAACATTAGACACTAGAAAATAAAAATTATTACTATTATTTGTTTCAGTAGGGCATTATGCATTTTCTTTTGATTCATCTGAACAATATTTCACTATACTGGTAAAAAAAGTTTTTGGCCATAATTAAAAATTAGGTTAGTAATAAAATAATATCTAAAATTATGAGGGGAGGAAGTTCAAATTTGACCTGGAATTTATTTTTCCTTGGGAACAACAATGTGAAACATGGTCATTTTTGCAATATTAATCCAAATTTCTCTCATTCTTACATTTTACAGAAGTTAGTATGAATTCTGAACAGTATGTAATCAGATTTTTGATGAAAGAAGGCTAATGTTCTACAAAGAACAAGTATTGTTCAGGAATGATGCACTGTCACAAACACAGGCATATCATGTACCGGGTGGTTATAAAATAAGTTTCCCTATTCAGGAAACCTTAGTGTCAAAATGGTTAGAGTTAACATTGTGAAAATCGGTGGGTATATCATTTAGAGTATGGGGAAGCGATCTGTGGAAGAAAAAAAATTAGTTCAAATTTTTGACACCATTGAAAAAACGGCAGCGCACATATGTAAAAGTTGTCATTTACTTCAAGACATGCTCCTTACACAAATGACATCCTGTTAGATAAAAGCAGAAAGGTCACTGTCAATAACCATTATAGTTCTTACAAAAAAGGAACGTGCTCTTTTAGTAAAACTGTTCTATCAGAATAATAGTAACGCGAATGCAGCACTACTTGAATTAAAGGTTTGCGTAAAAGACTTTTGCTGTCAGTGGGGCTTCAAAAACTAATAAAGAAATTTGAAGCAACCAGGGAGTTAGGTGTAATTCTGGGCAGGGAATGACCACGTATCGGAACGGAGGTAGTGGATGAAGTGGCGGTTGCAATGGTCAGAATGTGAAACACTACCAGTCAGCAGTGCCAGAGGTGTGTCGGGAGACTTGAACCTTCCTTGGTCTACTGTACGTAAAGTGCTTCAAATAATTTTGTGCTGGTTCCTGTACAAGATGCTAGTATTCACGTACTAGTATAGAATCTGTATGGTGTGAGATAGTTGGAAACCAAGGTATAATGCGAGTAGGAATAATCTACAGACCAGGTGATTGCGAAGATTATGACGAAAGACTCTACATGCAAATGGAATGGGCAAGTAAGCGTCAATGTCTTATTATGGGTGATTTCAATTTGCCTCTAATTGATTGGAGTAAATGGGAAGGAAACTCGACATGGGGAACAAAATTTTTAAATCAACTAGATGACTGTTATTTGTATCAACATGTCAGGGAAAGTACTAGAGAAAAGAATATTCTAGACCTCATCATCACCCATAATCAGATAACATAAGGGCTGACAATAGAGAAACCAGTAGCAGGAAGTGATCACGGAGTTCTACGGTGGATGAAGAATTGAGAGAGATAGCAGTAGTAAAAGGCAAAGAAATGGGTTATAATTTCAGAAAAGGAAATTATGATGCCTAAAAGGTACTACATGGCCTCTATTAACTGGGTAGATATCGCGGAGAGAATGAATACAATTGAACTGTGGTATGCTTTTAAAACATTAATCACAGACGCTTTGAATGCGTATTTACCATTAAAAATATACTCCACGAGGAGAGTTCCAAAGTTGGATGAATAGTGACGTTGCCACATTACTTGAGCAGAAAAAGGTGGCATGGAAAAGTTACAGAGCAATAAAAAGTACTGAAGCCTATAACAGCTACAAGATGATCTGTAATAGAGCCACAGAAAAGGTTCAACAGGCAAAGGAAGTTTATGAGAAATCACTAGCAAACAGAGCAAAGAGGAGGGATAAGGAATTCTTCACATATATAAATGCTAAGAAGAGCAGGACAAACCAGATCGGACCTTACGTAAGGGAAAGGGGATAGTATTAAATATACCAGCCGCCATTGCAGATGAACAAGTTATTTTGCATCGATATTTACTGATGAAAAACCTTTTGTGGCAATGGGAAATTGTGGGAGCAAAGTTAAAAAATATGTAATTAATGATATTGAAATTTCGCAAGATTATTTAATGAAAAAAACTTTCAAGCCTACAGGCCAGTAAGGCTCCTGGAGTTGATGGAATATACCCTATAATCTTAAGGGAGGCAGCAAGTGAGTGCATTGAACCATTGAGGCTAATTATGCGAGCATCACTAGACTCTGGGGAAATTCTGTTGGATTGGAAAAGTGCCAATGTATCTCCCATACATAAGGGTGGTTCCACGAGTGAAGTGGAAAATTGTCAACCTGTCAGTCTGACTTCAGAGGGAAAATCATGGAGGCAATGATCAAGGGTGGAACTCAGGATCATTTGGATAGAATTGAAATTCTCAAGGATACTCTGCATGGTTTTGTAAAGGGAAAATCATGTTTAACAAATCTGCTTCGCTTTTTTGAAAGGGGAACTCATGAGCTGGATTTTCGGAATAAATTCGACATTATTTATTTAGATTTCAGCAGAGCTTTTGACTCAGTCCCACAAGAGCGGTTGCTTTATAAGCTGGAACAGGTTGGAATCACTGGGAAAATCCTTAGATGGATAGCAGGATGGCATCAGGGCAGGAGGCAGAGGGTTGTAATAAATGGCTATTTCTCAGATTGGGTTGATGTAAGAAGTGGGGTTCCCCAAGGATCAGTATTGGGACCACTGTTGTTTTTAATTTTCATAAGCGACATTGATGAAGGGATAGAGGATGTGATGTCTAAATTTGCAGATGTTAAAATTGGTAGAGTAATTAATGATCACTGTCAAGCTGAGCTTCTTCAGATAGACCCAGATAGCCTTGAGGAATGGTCAGAAAAATGGCAGATATGCTTTAATCCAACAAAGTTAAGGTATTCCACCTGGGAAACAGTAATCCCAAAATAACTTATTCACTTGGTGGAGTTCAACTAAACCCAGTACTGGAGGAAAGGGACTTGGGTGTTACAATACGGTCAGACATGAAATTCTCTGAGCATTGTAAACAGGTTGCAAGGAAGGCCCATGGTGTTCTATTGATGATCTATCAAACTTTTGCAAGTAGAGATAGGGATGTGATAATCCTATTATATAAGGCTTTTGTTAGACCACACTTGGAATACTGTGTTCATGTATGGAGACAGCACCTAAAGAAAGACATCGAGCTTCTTGAAAGGGTGCAAAGAAGGGTAACTCGCCTAGTGAGATCGGCAAAAGGGCATCCTTATGAAGAAAGACTTCGAATATGTGGGTTGCACAGCGGAAACTAGACACCTTAGAGATTTGATTGGGTTTTAAGGCTCTGAGAGGCATCAGTAAAATGAATGAGGATGAAATTTTCAAGATTATAAATGATGCTAGAACTAGGGGACATAAATTCAAGTTACGGGGGGAGATGTTTAGATTGGTCTGCAGGAAGTTTTATTTTAGCCAGCAAGTTATAAATTACTGAAATAAGTTGCCTATATGGGTGGTAGAGGCTGACAGTTTGGGGAAATTCAAAGGACATCTGGACAGTACCTTTGGGCGAGGGAAATGCATAGAATGCACCATGCGGCCTTTACCAATATTAATTCTTGGCTTTTTGTGAATTGCTTATACAAAACCTAACAGGTCCAGATAGTACTTTTTTCACTGTTAATGGAGAATCAAATATTGATCTGACAATCTGTAATGTAAGTACTGCTGGTATTGTGGATGATTGGCAATTAAGAGCAGATTGGGTCTGCTCTGATCATCGGCCATTATATTTTCTGTCAGATACATGATGAAACTAGCTCTGCCTCAGGAACAGTTAGAGTGATTTGCTATCAAATATGCAAAGTGGGATAGGTTTGACGAACATATTCATGTCCGACTTGGGAATCTGGGCAGTGGGGCATTCGGTCAGATGTCCGGAAAGAATGCAGTAAATTTACTTCAGCACTATCTCTTAAAGACTTCCTGCACATCTATGAAGCAAAAGAAATATATTTTCAGTTAAACGGTAGTCTGGTGAGTTACACTAACTTTAGAAGCAGTTCATAAAGCGCAGAAAAGGTACCAAAGGAGTCGACGTAACAATGGGGAGGAGGAAGTTAACGTACTTAAAGTAGAGCATCAGAGGATATGGAGTGCATACGTCGTATGATATCTAAATCAAAATTAACTGCCTGGAGAATGTTGGTTAGATCAGTGGGCAATGAGAACCCATGGGGAATTGTATATAAGCTATGTACTGGCAAGACTAAAATATACAATGGATATACAGCTATTCTACTGGAGGTGTTGACAAGGAAAGGATGTCTGCAATTCTGGATCATCTGATTAGGGATACTGCCTTTGAGCAAAATTATGAGGAGCACACATAGATGAAAAGGTCGAATCATGCTTATGCTGGGGTACATGATGAGGACCCCTTTAATCTGATTGAACTGTGTTGCAGTGCAGTGCATAAGGAACAATAAATGCTCAGGAGTGGACCTCATTGAAGGAGAGGTCATTAAATGGGTTCATAGGGTGATACCGGGGATATTTCTTGTAGTCTTTAATAGCTGCCTGCACGAAGGGGTCTTTCCATCACCATTGAAGAATGCCTTATTAAACCTGATACTGAAGGGACCATCTAGACCAAAAAATGATCCACGATCTTATCGGCCTATTGCCCTCCTCCCTAGATTAGGAAAGGTGTTTGAAAGAATGCTGGCGAAACAGATCACTGATTATACTAAAAAAAACTTATGCTGATCTGACAGACCATGTGGGTTTACTCGAGGTCATGGAGCAGATGAGCTTTGAGCAGTGCGGAACTATATATTATGCTCAAACAGTATGTGCTTGGATTTTTCATTGACTTTGAGGGAGCTTTTGACTCCATTCAATGGAACAGGGTTCTTATGATGTTGCAACTTGCAGGCTGATCAACTAAGATCTTTAGGGTGGTAAATGACTACTTCACGCACTGTACGGTGGCTGTTAAGTCGTCGATTGGTTCCATTGTAAGAGAGGTGACCAGGGGATGCCCACAAGGATCGGTTTTTGGACAACTAATGTGGAACCTAGTTTTGGAGGACTGGTTGCATAGGGACTTCGGGCATACAGAGATGGTGGCGTATGCTGATGATCAGCCTGCTTGAACTAATGCCTTCTGGCCATCGCCTCGTCTCCTTCAGGTTTGTTTAAAAAAAAAAAAATCGCATGTGTACCCTGTATGCCCCAAAGATGTTTTATGTGTAAACATCTTTTATGACACCTACTAAATTTCAAACAGCTATAAAAAAATGAAGGAAATTCACAGGTGCAACTAGAAACCAGGTCATGGCAAGTTTTGCTTATACTTAACTGGTATTAAAAAAAAATAAGGTGGTGCTGCTTATTGAAGGAAATTCACAGGTGCAACTGGAAACGGTAACAGCAAGTTTTGCTTATACTTAATAACTGGTGTAGCTTAAATAAACTGACTGTATCAAGAACCAAAACAAGGATAATGGTGTTCAAGGGTCATTTTTTGGATAGAAGACCTCCAGTTGTGAGAATGAATGGGTGAAGCCTAAAATCGGCAAGGCAATTAAAATAGGCATTATGCGTGAGAGGTCATTAACTTTCAATTCACACATTAAATATCTATCTGGAAAGGTGAGAAAATTCATTGGGATGATTACTCGAATCACTAGGGTTGGCTGGGGAATAAAAGGTAAGGTGCTGAACTTGCTATATGAATGTGTATTTATCCCAATGGTAACTTATGGTGCACCAATTTGGTTTTAGCATGTAAGCTGAAAAGTATTTGCTAGGAAGCTGTTCCATTAAAAGAGTAATGCTTCTTAGGATGTGCATGGCATGAAAGACTGTACTGTAGTGGCATAGTATTTGGTTGGGAAGCAACTCCAGTGGTTTCCCACATCTGAGCCATTTACTCTGTGGTGATACAGTACTCTGTAAAAGCCAGAGGAATCAGTTGTGTGTTGTTTGTGAAGTGTAGTGTTCGGTTGTGCTGTATATCTGCCTTTTTGCTATGGAGCCCCTGGTGTGTCCCCACATTGCCCACCATTGACCTCTGGGAGGTAGCCAGGCAATCCCAAATCTCTGGCAGGTCCTGCCACCTAATTGCCTAAACTTTCAGAGGTGAGGACCTTAAAAAAACAAAAAAAAAAAAAAAAAAAAAAAAAAATGTGTAGGTAGAGTGAGGGGTTCAAGATTAAAGAGTGGGAGGAAAAGGTAGAACTATAGGAATGAAAGGGAAGGCCTCCTCAAGAAGAATGGAGACAGGACTCCATCAGGTGAAAGGAGGGAAGCAGATGGAGGAAAAAGGGTCCGTGCAAGGGTGCATGGACAGGTCTCCATGTGGCTGTTTCGATTCAACCAGCAATCGGCAATCAGGGCGATGTTAGTTGAGTCCAGTTGGATCTTTCTCGTTCTGTAATTGCATCAAATCAAGTTGAAGTCACGTCCAGTGAGAGTCAAGTCAGGTAAATCCGCATCATTGAGTTGCCTTTGTAGCCAAAGAGGGTATGTTGCCTCTCTCTCTCAGTTGGCTCAAAGGTCACGAGAGGATGTCATGAAAGGTCATAAGTTTTCTAATCTGAGTAGTCAATCAGTATCAGTGTCCAAATAATTGTCCAATTTGGTGGTCCAGGATAATCATTAGGTCTGAGACCAATTTTGTTCCTGTTTGTTGGTCTGTGGGGCTTTGTTTGTGGACACGTGGTCCAGTTACAATTTTGTATGGTTGATTATGGCTTATCATGGAGTCCTCTTAGCTCTGTTTCCCCACAGTGGCAGAGTGGGGTCTAATTCCAAAGCTGGTTAATTTCTCTTTGAACATGCCATGTTCTGTTAGTTGGTGTGTCATGTAAAGGCCAGGGGACAGCCAAATAAGTGGTTTGGGGTAAGTCTTGCTGATATGTGGGAAGAATTTTCTTGTTATATGCCCTTTGGTGAAGGTAGACCATATTATTTGCCAAACTTACTGTGGGTAATTGGCAGGTGTCTTTTTTCAATTTTGTGACTGGTGGTAGGCTCAGTTGTAAAATCCATGAAAGTGGAAGATCGTCCTTTGGATAAGTGGTATAACAGTATAACATGCCACAGTGTGAGACCTCCGGATCTAGTGGGGGGGGGGACTCCAGCGAGGACTTGAAGGGCACGTGTACTAGCCATACAGCAAGCTCAGGGTGATGGTTAGCAGGATGGACCTTTGGATTGTTTCTAATCTATGCTTGTTCACTGTTGTTGCCTTGTAAAACCAAATTGCTGAAGCATGGGTAATTGCAGGAACGAAGACAGCTTTATAAAATAGTGAGGGGTGTGTCCAGGCACTGCTCTCTTCTAGTCACAGTAGCTACCAGTGCAGTAAAATTTTTAATTTTGGTGTGCAGACAATTAGGACGTGGCAGAAAAGTGTTTTAGTTGGTTTATGAACTTTACTGTCTCCTTCAATCTTTATTTGTAGAGGTCTGGCAAGATTCAGGGTACCTTTAAGTAGGACCGATAAGATTTTTTTGGGGAAATGCACAGATGATTGTGCAAAGCCCAGTTCTGAACAGTGTAAGTGCACAGTTTGCAGCTGATTCTAGTTGGGCCCTCAAATTAGCAGCAAGCATCAGATCAAGTCATCTGCATATGCTTGCTGTGTACAGTTCCAAAGTTGAGGAATTCATCCATAATGATATTCCACAGCAGGGGCCACCAAGACCTGAGGACGCCCTTTGTGTACCTGGCAGGTGACATTAGAGAAAGGGGCTCTCACCACAATATGCCTATCCGATGTCTTGATGCAGCTGTAGAGATTCCTTGGTAGATCTGCCTGAAATTGCCATTGAGACCAAAAGAAAGAGCAGCTTCAGGTTATCCTATTCCATTTTTGAAGGGACGTTTATGCTAGCAGGTAGAATTATGGAGTGTGTTAAAGAAAACTGTGAGTGGTCTGAAAACCAATATGGGTTTACAGCAGGGAAAGGGATTGATAATGCATTGGAAAAGTTGGTGGAATCTGTACACTGATGCAGATCAAAATATTGTCTAGGTATCTTTGTAGATTTCGCTGGGGCATTTGATAGCATCGACTGGCACAGTGTTCTTATAGTATTACATCAAGGAAATTGTACCCCACAAATCTACTCTGTTATAAGAGATTACTTCTGCGACAAAACAGTTACAGTTAAATCAGCATGTGGGAGTATTACCAGACAAGTTATAAGAGGCTGCCCACAAGGGTCAGTCCATGACCCATTAATGTGAAATTTACTCCTAAACGATCGGTTAAAACTGGACTATAACAGTGTTTTTTATGATTGCTTATGCTGATGACTTAGTTTAGCTGGTGGACAATAACTCGAGGTCCAATTACTGGAGCGACCATATTGTCGGAGCTGAGTACCTGGTGTAAATTGCACAGGCTTATGGTTTCAACATAAAAGAGCAAAAATGTGTTGTTAAAATTTTTGGCTGTCTATTATGAGAATTCCACAATGCTGGTGTCAGATAGGTGGAGTGAGTCTACAATGCGTGAAAACTATCAAATACCTAGGCGTTATGATTGATAGACAGTTATGGTTCGTCTCACACATCAACTACATCGCTGAGAAGATTTGTAAACTTGTTGGTATGATTAGCCATGTAACTAGGATGGAGTGAGGGATAAAAGGCAAGGCAATGAATCTATTTTATGACTATATCTTCTTGCCAATTGCAAGCTATGGTGCACATGTCTGGCTAGATTGCACATTGCAAAAGGCAATTGTTAGGAAAATATTTTCAATTCAATGGACAGTGCTGTTACAACTTAGTATGGCCTGTAGGATTGTGTCAAACGAGGCCTTGCAGGTAATAACAGGATGGCTGCCGCTGGCTCTGATCTTAGTATTCACATCAATGTGCTTCTATCTGCGGCAAAGACAGCCATATGAGGAGATATCAAAAGAAATTCGTTGTGATGATGGTTATAATGAGAAGAGGAAACGATTGTGACTATTCTTATTGATCGGTGGAAAGGGTATGCCAAGCTGGTTTCAACCAAACTTCTATTCAATTTTCAAAAAGACCCGCGTTCCTGCTTACAGGACTCGGGTCCTTTTGAAAATTAAATGATTTAGGTATTTCAGCACGTTCATTGT
The DNA here is from genome assembly GCF_048544385.1 of Mastigoproctus giganteus. NCBI lineage: Eukaryota > Metazoa > Arthropoda > Arachnida > Uropygi > Thelyphonidae > Mastigoproctus > Mastigoproctus giganteus. The sequence continues at coordinate 124,493,388 of NC_143579.1, read as the reverse complement.
GTACTTGTGGAGAAAGAGAAGACTGGCTACACCTTCTGTATAGGTGCCATGACTACCGGGATCTACGAGAGGAATTGATTGATGGAGCATCCAGAATGCAAACACTGACTTCTGAATATAAGGCCCTTCTACTGAAGACAAGGACAGACTTTGGTGCTTTCCAAACTTTTGCAGTACTTTTCAAGAGACAACGAATCCTGCTGCATATGAAGAAAGAACAATGCTGATAAAATTACCTATGTAAGTACCTACAAAAGCCGAGAATTAGGGTTGAATTTGAAAGTGTCTGCAATTCTGCCCAGACACGATAGGAGGGAGTATATGATGAGAGCCTTGTCGATCAATTCGGCCCTGGAAAGATTGTGCAAGGCTCAAGGGGTAGAATTTTTTTCAGCCTGGACTGTACTTGTTAACAGGAGAGATTGCTTCTACAAGGATGGGATACACTTAAATAGAAAGGGTGCAAGAATATTTGCTGATGCTATCGAGGCAGTGTTAGGTGGGTCGGAAAACTGCTAGCTTGGGGGGAGACAAAGACCAATAGATTGACAGTAGCCACTGGCAGAGGTGAAAGAGATTCTTGCACTGCTTCTATTAGAATGAGTAGAAGCCTGAAAAACAAGATGCATGGTATTTCAGAGACAGCTGGGAGCCATTGCGGTACAAGTAAACACATGGGTTGTGTTAGGGTAGCTAAGAATAGAAACAGGTGCAGGTATACTTGTGTGTACACCAATGCTAGGAGTTTAGTAAATAAATTTGATGAATTTGAGGTATTGCTCAAAACATCAAAGGCAGATATTGTTGGGAATCAGAGACGTGGTGTCACACAGATATAAGGGATGCAGAACTGCAATTTGGGGAGTACAACGTCTACAGAAAGGAAGACAGGATAGGAAGGGGGGAGGGGTTATGCTATTAGTTAAGAAACACATAAAAACCAAGGAAGTGAAGCCAGTCGACATCGCCGGACAGTGCAGTGTTGAGTCAGTTTGGTGTGACATAAGCATTGGGAGATCAAAATTGAGAGTAGGCCTAATGACTCTGATGAGTATAATAAGGAACTGTACAGGGAAATAGTGGGCCAGTAAATCAGAGAGTCTTATAATGGGAGATTTTAATTTCCCAGATATTGACTGGAATTTGGGGGCTGGTTACTCACGCACTAGCAGGGCTTTTGTGGATTTATTGGATGATTGTTTTCTACATCAGCATGTTCGGGAGGCAACTAGAGGGAGTAATACTCTTGATTTGATTATCAGCAGTGATTCTTCGTGCATTAAGAATCTGCAGATAAATGAACCACTAGGTGGCAGTGATCACAGTGTGCTGAAGTGGGATTTACTCAAAGAGGTAACTACCATTAGGGGTAAAGGGAAGGGTTATTGCTTCCGTAAAGGCGACTACGATGGACTGAGACAGTATTTAAATTCTATACAGTGGGACCAACTGATGATGTTACCAACAGCAAATTCAAAATGGGAAGCATTCAAAGAACTTATCTTGGAAGCTACTAGGCTTTACATACCAACTAAGAAATATTGTTCAAAGTTTAGGCCAAAATGGATGTCAGATGAACTAATGAGGCATATGGCAGAGAAGAAAAATGCATGGGATACTTACAAATTAACACATGACACAGAAGCCTATGATAGATACAAGTTGATATGCAACCAAGTTACAAAGGAGGTTAGGCAGGCGAAGGCAGATTACGAGAAATCCTTGGCAAGGGATGCAAAGAAAAACAGCAAAGAGTTCACTTATGTAAACTCTAGAAGGAAGGGGATGAATCAGATTGGTCCACTTGATATTGATGGGTCAACTGTTGATGATCCTGCTCAGGTAGCTAACAAACTAAATGAATATTTTGCATCGACATTCACACATGAGGAGTTATTCAGCAAGGGGAATGCCAGAGGTGTATTCAACTCTAGCAGTAAGCTACAGAATCTTGAAATAACTGGGAGTAAAGTGGAGGAGAAACTGTTGAAGATAAACACAAGAAAGGCAGCCGGGGTGGATGGGATCTATCCAGTTATATTAAAGGAGGCAGCAAAGGAAGTAAGCAAACCCTTAGCCATAATTATGAGAGCTTCCTTGGACTCAGGGGAGGTACCCATAGACTGGAAATGTGCAAATGTGACCCCAATTCACAAAGGAGGATCAAAGGCCGACACAAGTAATTATAGACCTGTGAGCTTAACTTCTGTTCCAGGAAAATTAATGGAGGCACTGGTTAAAGAAGCACTGCAGGATCATTTAGACAAGACTTCAGTTATAGCTCAGACACAGCATGATTTTGTTAAGGGGAAGTCTTGCCTGACCAACTTGATTGGATACTATGATGCAGTCACAAAAGAACTGTATGCAGGGAATAACTTTGATATTATATACTTGGATCTTAGAAAGGCTTTTGATACTGTTGCACATGGAAGACTGCTACACAAATTGTAGCAGTGTGACATTGGAGGCAAATTGCTGCTATAGATAAAGGGGTGGTTGAGGGGGAGAAGACAGAGAGTGGTAATCAATGGACACTGCTCATCGTGGACTAATGTTATTAGTGGAGTCCCTCAGGGCTCAGTGTTGGGTCCATTATTGTTTTCTGTATTTATAAATGATATTGATGATGGTATATCAAGCTTAATGTCCAAGTTTGCAGACGATACAAAGGTTGGCAGGGTTGTCAAGGACACTACTGACACTATGCTGCTACAACAGGATCTGGAAAGGTTGAGCAGATGGGCTGAGAGGTGGCAAATGAAGTTTAACATTGACAAATGTAAAGTACTACACATGGGAAACAGCAACCCCAGAGCAACGTATCAACTCTGTGGTACTACACTGACAGTGGTAGAGAATGAAAGGGACTTGGGGGTGGTTGTGCAGGCAGATATGAAGTTCTCTGAGCAGTGCAGACGGGCTGCAAGAGTAGCTCATGGAGTATTGTCAATGATATACAGGAATTTTTCCAGCAGGGTTAAGGAGGTGATTATTCCATTGTATAAGGCAATGGTCAGGCCACACCTAGAGTACTGTATACAGGTCTGGAGGCCTCATTTCAAGAATATGTAGAGATGCTGGAACGAGTACAGAGAAGGGCAACAAGATTAGTGAATGGAACAAAGGGGTGCTCTTACGAAGAAAGGCTTAAGTTTTGCAAATTGCAGTGTCTGGAGACTAGGCACCAGCGAGGTGATCTGATAGAGGTGTATAAGGCCTTGAATGGTTTAAGCATGCTCAATGCTGATGGGATTCTTCCTCTAGCTCAGAAAAATCACCTGAGAGGGCATAAATTCAAATTGAGGAAAGACAGATGTAGGATAGACGTGCGGAAATTTGCCTTTAGCCAGCGGGTGGTTGGTTGGTGGAACAGACTTCCATCCCTTGTGGTGGAGGTTGATAGCCTAAATAAGTTTAAGGCTCAGCTGGACAGGTATTTTGAACGAACAGAGGGGTGAAGTGGAAGTGGGGGTTTTTTTTTTTTTGGCTGATGCTGCATAAGCTTGCTTTCTTGCATCAAATGCCTCTACTAATGCTAATGTACTTCCATGGCGCATCCAGTTTTCTTGAGTGAAAACAGACGTAGCATAATCCAGTTTTTCATGACTGAAACTGATACATGTAGAATGTTTCTCGTAGCTGTGGCAACCAAAACGGAAGAAGTGGTTCAACCAAGGTGACAGTCGTGTCAAACTGGAATGTGTAATTCCAAGGCGTCACCAGTTCCTATAACACAATGTCTTAAGGTAAGCTGCTTCATTTGGCGATCTTTAGATTACTGGAAAGTGGATCTTTATGCCACCAATGGCAGCTGTGTGATGCAGTTCCTGGTACTGCTGGCACGAGCTTTGGCAGCATTTAATGCTAGATAATGATTCAAGAGGACTATTACAAATAGGGCAGTTCATCTCTACTAGAGGACTAGTACAAATAGCCCACATTTCATCACTGAATGATCTTTCAAGGCAGAGTATTCGAGGACAGGTTCTTCCCTGAGTGGTCTTTCAAGTCTGAGTACTTGACGAGGATAAGTGCTTCAGGTTGTGCATTTCATCACTGATTGGTCTTTTAAGTCTGTACTTGACAAGTCCATTAGAAACATCGTCTAATTAAGCATATTACAATGCTTTTAAAATGATGTTTGCAACAGATCTGTGGTCACCTTCTGACTACAATTTACTGATGAGAATACTTCTATGGTCTGACTGCCATTTACTTTGTAGAATACTTCCACAGTGTGGAATTCAGCTTTCTGGGTTATATTTCATTTATTAAAAATGACTTCGTTTTTTTTTTTTTTTTCCTCAGACTGGACATTACATTGAAATTGTATGCACTGACAGCAATTTCTCGCTAGTCTCCAGACATTGCAATGCCTGTCCAAATGATCCTGCATTACTTCTTTAACCAGCGACTCCATTATTTTCCCTGGAACAGATGTTAAGCTAACAGGTCTGCAAATTACTCATGTCGCCTTTTGATCTCTCTTTATGAATTGGGGATATATTCACACTTCTCCAGTCCATAGGGCCTCCCCTGAATCCAAGGATGCTCTCATAATTATGGCTAAGGGTCTTCTTACTGTTTACTTGCTTGAAAACTTTCCTGCTTACCTCATTATATAATCGAATAGATTCTATTCACCCCCCAAGTGCCCTTTTTATGTCCACTTTCAGCAATTTCTTCTTCGCTTTCCTATCAAAAAGTCACTTAACACCTCGTTAGAATTTGATAAACTTCTGACATCCCCTACTATAAAAAATTCCCCATATGTAAATGTAGATGCAAAATATCTATTCAATTTGTCAGCAACCTGAGCAGGGTCATTAACAGTTAACCCATTGACATCAAGTGGCTCAATGTGATTCAACCCCTTCCTTCTACTATTAATATAAGCATAAACGTCTTTGCTTCTTTTCTTGGTATTCTTTGCCAGACACCTCATAATCTGCCTTAGCTTGCCTAACCTACTTAATTACAGACTAATTTATATCTACTATATCACCTATATAGTTGAAAAGGCCTGCACGTGCTCTGGATTCATTATTCTATATTTTCTTACTATGCGATGCAGAGCGAAACGGGAAAATAAAAATAACAAGTTGCAGTTAAGACAGGTTTAATGTTAAAATACGTTCAGTAAACAGTAATCCAAAAGAGCTTTCAGACAGTATGTTGCCCTTCATCAGTTTTTTTTAACCATTAATCTAAAAGTTTAGGAATACCTTTAGATTAACGGTTCAAAACTGATGAAGGGCAACATGCTATCCGAAAGCTCTTTTGGATTACTGATACTGTACGTATTTTAACATTAAACCTGTTTTAACTGCAACTTGTTATTTTTTCCTGTTCCGCTCTGTGTCACATAGTAATAAAATACAGAATCACCTATATAGGCTTCTGTATCACCTGATAATTTATATGTATCCCATTCACTTTCCACCAATGCCACGTCTCAAATTTTCATTTGACAACCATTTAGGTCTAAGCATTAAACAGCATTTTCTTCGTCGCTATGAAAAGCCTAGTACCTTCTTTGATTACTTCCCTGAATGCTTCCTATTTAGAATTTGTTGTTGGTAACATCATAAATCGATCCTACTGCATAGAATTTAAAAACTGTCAAAGACCACTGCAGTCATCCTTAAGAAATCATAAGCCTTTCCCTTTACCCTTGACAGTAGTTATGTCTTTAATTACATTCCATATTAGTACACCATGATGCAGATTCTTTATTCCATATTAGTACACCATGATGCAGATTCTTAATGCAAGTTCTCGGTGTTTAGATTCAATATAATTTCTGTTTACTTTCTGCCGAAATCTGATTGTGAATTATGATGAAATTTATAATGTAGATAATTTCTTCTTGCAATTTAAAATCATCTGCACTCTTCTCTATCCCTTCGCTACAATCTTCGTATCTCTCAACTTTATCCAAATTGTAAACTTTCCTATTAGAGAATGCCAAACTTTTTATGTTATCTTTAAAAATACTGAGATCTACGGCCTGCTTGAACTAATGCCTTCTGACCATCGCCTCATCTCCTTCAGGTTCAAAGAAAAAAAATGCATGTGTACCCTGTACGCCCCAAAGATGTATTATGTGTAAACATCTTTGAACGATACCTACTAAATTTCAAACAGCTAGAACCGAAATCATGAACGATGTAATTTATGCTTACGCCCACTACTTACTCTACCGAATCAATGTTAGTGATAAATTACCCATTTGATTATAGCCATTTGTTGAATAGTATGATTGCAACAATACAAGTACTGTATTTGTATTGTTACAATTGCATATCATGTTGAATCATGTTACACTGTCATGCTTTGTCGCAAATAACACATGCAGTGCTAATGAGATCTGCAAGAAATTACGGTATCCATGCATAATATGCTATTAAAACTATGACCTGGCTCAGGATCTCAACGAGTACAAGCACAGTATGGTAACGCTGCACATTCCATTTTGCAATGAGGAAACAAAGATACTATCACAGATGAAATATGTCAAGATCTACGACAATGAAGAGCTCGTACCAGATCGTAAATTGTATGAATCAGACTTGGACATTCGCAAAATGATTGAAATATGTAAGACAATGTGTTAAGACAATGACGACGGTGACCCTGAAAAAGCATGCAGTAATGACTTGCATAACCTTGTAACGCGACTGAGAGAAGAAGACCCCTTTCCAAACTTTTACAATCATCCAAACAGTGATATGAATGAGGATCTAAAGCTCGCCATGCTCAACCCAATTGTAAATAAATGCGAAAACTTGAGGACTTCTGTAACTTAATGAGAATGGCAAGTGACAAGTAAAAGATTCTACTCATACATGTAATTTGGGAGTCTGTTATCTCTCAATCGTGAACCAATTCAAATATTCTTGACCAGCCCAGCTGGTTGAAATATACAACCACTTAAGTAATATGCATGGATACTGTAATGCCTACATTACATGCGCTTCAACTGATCAGATTTATGCCAGCTGTGAGCACATCCAAGATCACTGCCCTCAATATATCCATTTCTCTGGTTACCAAAAGGTTTCTGCCATGGGTGGCAATGGTTAGCCCAAAGCCACCTAAGTGGTATGCTCCGAATCATAAACATTTTTTCGCAAACAGCTGGTTTGTGCCAGCTCTGAGCACATCCAAGATCACCTCCCATGATCTCTTGATTTAAATGCTTTACTTTACTTCAAATTTTGCAAGACATCCATTTCTCTGTTTACCAAAATGTTTCTGCCACGGGTGGCAATGGTTAGCCCAAAGCCACATAAGTGGTATGCCCCGAATCATAAACGTTTTTTCCGCAACATGCGGGTTTATGAGCACATCCAAGATCACCTCCATTGATCCTTTCGATCTCTTCCGACTCCATTTTTCTTTTTATGAAACGGAAATGATGTAAAATGACATCATTTCCGCAGCGCAAAATTGTTACAAATTGATTTTACTACCGTCTGAAATTTGGTAGCTGCCGCCAAAGATGTTTACACATCAAAAAGTTCATTCCTTGGGTCGCTGGTAGTAACAAAGACTTCACAACTTTCCCAGTCTATTCTTGACTATATTAAAAGCAAGTGCACAATGAAATTTTATTTTCTTCATTAGAAGTCGATAAGAATCGTTAGATCACATGGGAAAGTTTTATAAATAAATTAAACTAGAAACAATTCTAATCTTTGTAGGGTCAGTAGCAATTTGTTTCTTGCGCTAGAGTTACTACGAGTTAAAAAAATAACAAGAGGGGGGGGAAACTATGAATAAAAATTTTGCCTTCAGGGAAACTATGAATAAAAATTCAAAAACCATACCAAGTAAAAATATGTCTATATTTAGGAAGACAGAGAAAATCACATCACATCACATGAATATTCAGTCAACAATCAACGTGGACTCGTTATTTTCGAGTTACACTTCACATTTAAACAGTAATGCAGTTGTACGGAAATCACAGCATGGATTTCTCTTGGGAATATCTTGTCTGACCATCTCATTCGCTACTACGATTTCGCATCCAAAGGAACTGGATGCAAAAAACAAATTTGACAATCATATACTTAATTAGATTTTAGTAAAGCTTTTGACATTTTCCACACGAAAGGCTTCTGAACAAACTGGGCAAACGTCTGAGCAAGTTATTACTATGAATAAAAAGACGATTGAATAGAGGAGGTGGAGGATGGTTCTTAATGGGTACTGCTCTTCTTGGACAGTATTATTATGTATTTCAAGTGTGGCTGGAATGTTAGGTGTTATCCAAGATAACACCCAAGTACTGATTGACGAACTTGATAGTTACATTACTGCTTTTGATTTGCGGGGCTGTCAAGATTTAAGGTTCCTTTGAGGATTCGTGGTTTTGCCCAGCGATAATCTCAGCTGATTCTTTGACGCCCATTGCTGTAGCTGCCGCAGTGATTGATTTGCCAGTGCTTCCAGTTGGGCCCTGGAGTCCACCTCCACTGTCAATGCGAGGTCATCAGCAAAGGCAAGTGTCCCCACAGGTTCCAGATCAATCTTCAGCAACTCCTCAAGGACAATGTTCCACAGGAGCGACCCCAAAAGACATCCTCTGTGTACTTCTCGTAATTCTTTGGCAATGTACATTGAACTCCACTCTTCTTTGCATTAGGTAGTTTTGTGACTTTGAGCGGCACCCCAGCCTCCCGCAAACTCATCAGGACGCTTGGCCACCAAAGTGAGTCAAATTCCCCTGCAAAGTCAACAGAGATGAGCTGTAAATTTTTTTCGACTGCAGTCCTGCACAATTCTGAGCAGATTCCCCAGTGCATCAACAGTTTAAGAACCATGGTCTAAAGCCATACTGGTTACCTGCGTGGAGGCCTGCTGCTTCATAATTCTCGAATGAAGTAGCCTTTCAAACAGTTTACTTCCCACTGGGAGCAGTGCGGTGGGTCATTAGGCCTCAGTGTTTCCTGGATTTTTAGAATTTTTCTGAATTAATTTTAGATTAGCTGTTTTCCATGCTGTTGGAAAAAGTCCTGTTTCCAGGCATCTATTTTATAGTGTAAGGATAAGGTGCAGCTCATATTCAATGGTATTCCTAAGTATTTCATGTTCAATATAGTCAAGGCCAGAGCATTTCCTGTTTCTTATGCATCTGGCGGCCTCACTGAGTTCTTCAAGTGTAAAGAGGGGCTCAGTTGACTGGTTGCTGTAGTTATTGTTGCTCTCACATATCTGCCGCTGTGCCGGCAGGGCCGATTTTTTGGTTTTTGAAAGATTGTGTCGGCAGGGTGACCTCACCATGACAAGTCGTGGTGAGGTCACCCTGCCGGGTCCTGGTGGTGGTGATCACTTCTCCTCTGGGCAGCTTATTGGTGATTACGCTATAGACAATGCCCCAGGAGTAACAGACAACCGTGCCACCGAAAAGAGGCTCTATGCTCAACTGCTGCAGGTGTGGCAAGACAGCTGCATGAACTCCCACACAGGGGAGATAACCAGAAAGTTGGGAACTTAGGATACACCCTGACATTGGCAGGGTGTATCCTAAGTTCCCAACCTGGTTCCCACCTGTACTCCACGCGGCATACCTGCTCACCGAACATGGTGCCATCAATGCCAAAATTTTCCTTTTGGGAATTGAAGAGGACCCTAACTGTTTCTGCGGTCGTCTGGAGAGCTGGCAACACCTAATATATGATTGCCAGGTCTATGATGACCTCTGCAATATCCTAACAACAAAGATCCTATATTCAAAAGAGTACCAGGCTTTCTCCTGTTATGTCCAAGAGCACTTTGCAAGAAGACGAATGCTCACTGCAATGGAGTACAACTGAACCCTACACATGACAACCAGGAACAACTGAACATGCATAACAAATGACAAGAAGTGCGCAATGGAAGAAATACCAGCTAACAGCACAAACTGAGCAAGTCACTGGACTATAGCTGGAACCAGCAAATTCCACCGGAACTGGCCATTAGATCAGCAACCCTGACAACAACCAACAACCCTGACAATGACCAGCAACCCTCTGTAACAAAGGCACAAAGAATAAGGAAAAGAGTTTTTTTTTTTTTTTCCTCACTCCTGAAATCTTAGCAGACACTGCGATTCCCGGATGCAACTTGGCCCTGAAGGAACCTGATCACTGCACTTTATATGAAACCCAAAATTGTCACCTCTACTATCTGGACAGGACTTGACCAACAGTGACAAACCACCAGATTTGACATTTATCAACACAGGACTTCACTGACTTGACTGAACTGGACGGGATCTGGTCCCATGAATGATATCCCAAATAGGAGCACCAATACTGAAGGCCAACTGCAGCTTCCTGCTGGCCATCTTAGCTCTCAAACCATGCTCCCTTGCACAGTCCTATCTTTCCCCTCTCCCCCAGTGGGGGAAGGACAGTCTTTCCATCCCCTCCCTGCCACTCCACTGGGTATAAGCGAAAACTAAACAAGTCCACCTCCATGGATGACGTCGCAGAGAAATATTAATCATACTGCATCGAGTGTGATGCAGAATAAAGTCACTCGCGTTCAGGCCTTAGAAAGAGGGGTTCAAACAGTTAGAGACAGTCTCCTGAGTAAGACAGTGGAGCAAGTGGCGGTGTCCCCTGTATGGCTAGACCATCCAGACCACCAACTGGAAGTGCTTCCAGTGCAACAGCACTAGTGACTACCCAGGAAGGAAGATGCCAATAAATGAAGTGGAGCATCGAAATGAATATGTACATCATGCGAGCATACTATGAAATAATTAGGCTAGAGACTGATATGACAATGTACAGGTCGTGACTACCTACCAAGTGGTTGGAATGATACCTGGATATTCAGGTCACCGAACAGAGATTAGCGGACCAAAGAAAGACCATCGTCATGAAGAACTTAACATTCCTGCCATCTTGGATAAGATCAAGCAGGAAGTGAGTGATCAAGAACAAAGAATATGGTCAATATGAAACCAGAGGAGGAACAGTAAGAAGAAATACAACCCAGAGTATCTGAAGTGGAAAGAGAATAAGCCATGATATCCAGAATAGAAGATGAGTGGTAGGAACCAAAAGAATTCGAAGGAATGGACCCCAAAAGAAACCGTGTGACACCTAAGCAGAGACCAAATAAAACCCTGTGGAGAGTAACAGACCACCTCAATCAGCTAATAATACCACATTACTTTGACAACAATGATGCAATGCTGGAGGCTATCCACAGAGCCGTATACTGTGCTGCCACTAGCACATAGCAGCCACTAGGTTTAATGGAGAAGAAACGAGACCAGCAACAGAAGAACTGAAAACAGAAGGAACTGCCAGCTTGGGAAAGAAGACTTCAGCAGAAGATAGAAGAATTCAGAGTCAAGATAAGTCAGTTGACTCAGTACCAACAGGGTAATAGAGGTAAGAAATTGATTGTAAAGGTGAAGAGCATCCTCAAGAAGAGAGAGCGTCCACAGAAAATACGAGACCAGAAATCAGAGAATAGAAAAATACTTGAACACATTGTAGCAGAACCTCCTTGCACTGAGCAAGAGACTACACCAATACAAAGAGAGATCCCAGAGGAAAATGAACAACCAAATCTTCGATGAGGACCTAAGAGCCTTCTACAGGAAACTGGAAGAGGTTGAGAAAGCAGAAAACCCGAGAAGACGATTGAGGAGTTCTGGGGAAATATGTGGAGCAGAGAGGTAAGACATAACAGCCGAGCCTTCTGGATACTAGTAGAACGGAAGAAAACCAAGGATGTGAAAGAGATGAGAGCATGGGAGATTCGAGAAGTAAAACAGTCAATCAGGAACACCCACAACTGGCAAACCCCAGGAATTGATAATATCCACAACTACTGTACAAGAAGCTCAATTGTACACACAAGCACCTAGCAGAGCAGTTCACTCGAATGATAAGGCACCCAGAGACAATCCCGAAGTTTCTCACTGAAGTAGTCACACCTTCCTCCCAACGATGTACAAGGTCCTGACCAGCTGCATAACCAAGAATACATTAGACCACTTAAAGAGTCAGAACATAATGGCCAAACAGCAGAAAGGTTGGAAGCGGAGGAGGAAAGGATGCAAGGAGCAATTAACCATAGATGCCACAGTTATGGAGCAAGTCTACAAGAAGCATTGCAACCTATACTTGGCCTACATATATTACTGCAAGGCCTTCCACTCCGTATCTCATAGCTGGCTAATAGATACCCTGAAGATCTAGATCTTCAAGGTCAATCCGATAGTGACAAACTTCCTAAGAGCAACAATGGTGAAATGGAGTACCTTCATTAAGATTGAGAACATCACAATCAGACTCCATGAAAAGAGGAATCTTTCAGGGAGATGTTCTGAGCCCACGGCAGGTCTGTCTAGCACTCAACCCACTATCCTCAATGCAACAGCAGCAAGGATGGATATGACCTCAAAGAACCAGTACACCTCACTCACCTGATGTACATGGAAAACATCAAGCTCTAGGCGGCAACCAAGAAGCAACTCCAGCAAATATTCCGGATCACCGAAGAATTCAACAAGGATGGAATTTGGTCAAATTCCATCATGATGTCCTAGACAAATGCAAAACTCCCACACACTGCATCAGGGAAAATTAATTAGTTGGCCGAAACTACTAGCTGTTGACTGGTAAAGAGATCGAAGCTATGATAGAAGGAGAGACCTACAAATACCTAGGGATGATGCAGGCTCAGCAGTTAGAGCACAAGGAAATCAAGAGTGCCTGACTGAAAAATATCAGAGACTGAGAAGCCTGCTGAAAGCAAAATGGAATGGAGGGAACACAGTTAAAGCCATAAACATCTCTGCAGCTCCAGTACTAGCATACACCTTCGGAGTCATAGATTGGACTAACACCGAGATAAAAGATATTATGCAAAAGACAATTACAATAATGACCAAGAGCCGTCAACACCACCTAAAGTCAGCAGTGGAGAAACTAACAATAGCTCGGAAAGAGAGAGGAATGGGCCTGATAGAGCAACAGAAAACAGCGATAGTTAACCTGAAGGATTACTTCAAGAACAACACAGCAACACTCCACCAGGTCATAAGTAGGATAGATAAGTGGTATACCCCACTCAACCTAAACTAGAAAGATGGGCAAAGAAGACACTCCACTGCAAACACTACGACCTCTATCAAGATCGCATCGATAACACTTCTTCCAATGCATGTCTCACAAGTGAGACGATCTTCCCTGAGACTGAAGGATTCATGATGGCCATCCAAGACCAGGTAATCAACACCAGAAACTATAAAAAATACATCACAAAGGAGCCCGGAATGGCAGATGACACATGCCGACAATGCCACGTGGCCTCAGAAACGATCCAACACATGACAGGGGGATGCAAGGTGATCACCCAGATTGAGTACGCTCGGAGACACGACTATGTAGCCAGGATAATACATCAGAAGCTAGCAAGGAAATACCAGTTGACCAAAGAAAGTGTACCATGTTACAAGTACGAATTCTGGCTTATGTTACCCATTTATGGACTAATTCAATGGAAAGGTTCGGTGAAACACAAGTAGTTGCTCTTGACATCTCAAAGGCTTTTGATCGTGTTTGGCATAAAGGTCTTCTAAACAAGCTTCCATCTTATGGGTTGCCAACTGTTTTTAGTAATTGGTTATCCAGTTTTCTCTCTGATCGCTTGCTGAGGGTGATGGTAGATGGCGCTCTGTCTTCTAACTTCTCCACTAATGCCGGTGTCCCCCAAGGTTCAGTTCTTTCCTCCACTCTTTTCCTCTTGTATATCAATGACCTTCTTCCATTGACTGGAAATCCTATCCATAGTTTTTGCCGATGATAGCACATTGCATTCCACTTTCCATTTTGAGAAACCTTGTCCTGCTCAATCAGCTTCAACTTCTCGAAAATCTGCTACCAATTCCTTAAATGCCGATCTTCAGGTAATTCTCCAGTGGGGCAAAGATAACTTAGTTGATTTCAACCCCTCTAAAACTCAGTCTTGTCTTATATCTTGCAGAAAGGATTCTTCTGCTCCTATGCTTATCTTCAGTGACACTCCGATTTCTAGGCAAAATGATATATCTCTTTTGGGGATTACCCTGACTTCTAATCTCTCTTGGCACAAGCACATTACAAATATTGCTTCCTCTGCATCTAAAAAACTTGGTTTTCTCTTTCGCTCTCGGCGTTACTTTTCTTCCAAACAGCTGCTCACTCTGTATAAATCGCAAATTCGCCCTGCCATGGAATATTGTTCACACATCTGGGGTGGTGCCCCTAAAACCTCTCTCAGGCTTCTTGATTCCATTCAGAAGAGGGCAGTTAGGTTAATTAATGATTCATCTCTAACAGAGTCTCTCCACTCGCTTTCTCATAGACGCACTGTTTCTGCTGCATGCCTCTTCTACAGATACTTCCGTGGGCACTGTTCTTCTGAATTGGCTTCTATAATTCCTGCTCTCTCTTTCAAAACAGTCCGAACACGTGCCGCCACTAGCCAACATCCATTTACTGTCCAACTTCAAACCCACAGAACTAACTTTTCATCTTCCTCATTTATTCATTCAACTGCCGTTTTCTGGAACAACCTTCCTTCATACATATTTCCCGAAAATTACAATCTACAGAAGTTCAAGTCCAATGTCAACAAATATCTTCTTTCGTCTTCTTAACCTCAAACCCAAGCACAGTACCAAGTACTATGGGTTCTAATACCTCTCGTGTTTGGGGTTCACATAAAAAAAAAAAAAAAAAAAAAACAAGCTGTACTGGGACCGGGCCCTAATAATAACGGATAAGACCATCCTGCACAACAGACCAGAAACTCTTGTGGACAAGATGGAAAAGGCTACCTACCTGAGTGACATAGTGGTGCCAAACATTAGCAATGTCCAGAAAACCCATGAAGAAAAAATATGGAAGTAGACAGACATGAGGTTAAGGAGATGTGGCATATGCAAAAAATAACGACCATCCCGATCATAGTGTCAACCACCAGTATGGTGCCACAGAGCCTACATAGCAGCCTAGCAGAAATAGGTCTCCCAGAGAACACCTACAAGCAACTCCAGAAAGTTGCAATCCTGGACACCTGTAGGATAGTCAGAGAGCCCTCAACCAAAACTAACACCAGACATTACAACCACCCTGTGTACTTGGTAGCAGTATCCATCATGGAGTGGAATCCCTCAATCATGGAGAAATAATATAACAGCAATAATAATAATAATAATAATAATACAGCAGAATAAATAAAAACTGAACCAGTTGCATTAAGTGGACTGTATTATCTCAAAATTATAAAATCAGCTTATGACTTCGCTACCAAGCATTTCTCTCGAACTCAATGGCACTCCAACGAGATCGGAAACCCATGACAAATAATTGGGAAATTTTACTTTAAAATAATTAAAAGTTGTTCCAAAATAGAATGATATTCAGAGTTCTTCGGATTTTTTTTTTTTTTATAATAAAGGAATAAAAATCGATTATGCAGATTACGTGACCAATTATGAATTTTAAGGAATTTGTTTGAGAAAAAGAAAGATGATTCTAAAAAGTTAGAACTCCAGCCACCGTCATATCCAGTTATCATCGTAAGGCGAGGCATGACGACCAGATTTTTAAGTTTTATTATTATTTTTTTTTTTTTAGATAGACCTAGGAACGTTTTACACATTCACTTATAAGCATGGTTAAGGGGATAATAAGCCGCATCTGTCCACCCCCCCCCCTAAATCCGCCCCTGACTCCACATGTCATAACGGTCACGCGCTCTAATTACATAGTAGTGCAGCGTAGGAAGCTCCTCTAGTGGAAACCGCGGATGACGTCACTTCCGTGACCGATCAAATTTACTCGGTAGAAAGTTGGAAAAACTGCGAGCCCATTGTTAAAATATTCACAGCTCACCACTGGTTACAAATAATATGCTAATTAAATTACTTGTTTTTTCATGTTCGGGCAGAAAAGCAGGGGATCGCGATCCCCTATCCCCCCCGTATAGTAATCTACGGGCGAGAAGAATCAAGGGTTGCACGTGGTGGGAGTTTTTTTTTTAAAAATTGCCGTATAGCCTTTTCTTTTTCTTCATTTCAGCTCCGATTTTGTGGGGAGAAAAGCGGGGTTAGGGGGCAGCAGTCCCCACCAAAAATTAAAACAAAAAAAAAAAAAAATTTTTTTCACTCCTATCAACAATTCTCGTTGTTAATGCTCGCGAAACAGTCTCGTAATGTACGGGCGAGAAGAATCTCGTGGTTGCATGTAGTGTGAATTTTTGTTACTTGTTTTTTTAAAAATTGCCGTTTTTCGTTTTCTTCATCATTTCACCTCCGCTTTTGTGATGTCTCGTGACATATTGCAATCCCCGAATAACGTGCATTTTTGTTACTTTCTTTTTAAAAAAAATTGCCATTTCCCGTTCGTTGTATTTTTCTTTTTGATTTGCCACATTGTTGTTGATCTACAATAAAAATTGATTTGCTGTTCCATTTCTATCGTGAAATTTTCTTAAAAATTACCGTTTTGCCTTTTTTTTTTCTTTTCTGCCAATCTCATTGTTAATGCTCGTAAAATATAGCTTAGAAAAACGAGCATTTTCGTTTGTTTTATTTTTAATAATTGTTTATTTGCCGTTCCTTTTCTTTCGCTAAAATTACCTTTCCCCCTTTTTTTTTTTCTTCTTTTCGGCTCTATCCGACTTATTGAAATGTCACGTGACATTTTGTGATCCCCGAAAAACGTGTATTTTTGTAACTTAAATTTTTAAAATTATTGGATTTATCCTGTTTTCAGCCGCCGCATTTGTTGCTGTGCCACGTGCCATCCGCGTGTCACTTGACATCCGCTGGACGAGGAGAATAGGGGGAACGCAGTGAGTGGGCGGAGTCACAACCCGTTAATCACTGCTTTCCCCCTCTTCTCCTCGCCGCCATTTTGAAGGGTGCACTATAAACTAAATACAGTGAAACTTCCCTTTAACGGACAGCCATGGGGAACGAAAATGTCTCCGTTAGAGAGAAGTGTCCGCTAACAAGAAGTCTGAGGGAGAAAAAAAAAAAAAGAAAGAAAGAAAAATCGTTAAACGTTTAATGTAAAATTAAATTAAAATATATACAGATTTTGAACAATATTTTTGTAAATAATATACAATTACATACACAAGAGATAAAGAAAAATCGTTAAACGTTTAATGTAAAATTAAATTATATTATATACAGATTTTGCGCAATATTTTTGTAAATAATATACATACAATTGTGCTATGCATATTATGACTTTATCTTAAGAAAAATACATACAGTAATCACTTATTTTCTTCTGCACCTTCTTCCGGCTGATAATTTTGTTTTCAACATTTGTTTGGAGTGAAGAAACCATCGAAAGTCCTTCAGTATCTTCTTCAGCGGCGAAAAACATTTTTAAACGATTGATTTGTATGAGCGCTTCTTCTATTTCCATCGGTGGTTCGTCGTTAATATGTTCTTCGACAGAATGACCTTCTTCCATTTCTTCATCCTCATGAGGAACTTCTTGAAAAATATCGATGATAATGTCGTTGATATCTAGAGCACCATCTTATGTAGTGAGGTTTGAGTCTATATCTTTGTAGCCAGGGTCACTTGCAGCGGAAGTATCGTACATTATCAATAGATGTTGAAGTTCTTGTTCTTCTTGGTGCTCCACATTGCTGTTCACAACTTCAATTTTTGCGTTTGAGAAGCCAGACTTTACAAAACAGTTCATGACAGTTTGTTTTCTAATTGCGTTTACTGAAGAGGAAATCCATTGAATCGCATCTAGGATGCTGATTTTCTTTGCAAGGTCACTCGCACATGTTACATCGTTCATGTTTGCAATGAGATGTCTTAAAACACGTTTTCTGTAGTGAAGTTTAAAATTTTTTATTATCCCTTGATCCAAGGGCTGACACTCTGCAGATGTGTTTGGTGGCAGAAAAACGATTTGAATGTTGGACAATTCAATGTGCGGGTGAGATGCAGCATTATCCATGAAAAGAATAATTTTTCTGTTTTGACGAATCATGTTTTGGTTAAAGTGACTTATCCATTCGCTCATGATATCTCGTGTCATCCACGCTTTTTTATTAGACTTCCAGTCAACATCCAAAAGATTCAACTTTATGCCCTTGAAACAACGAGGATTTTGTGGGTTTCCTATAACAAGAGGTTATTCAAAGTCTCCCAGCATATTTGTACACAATAGTACAGTCAAGCGTTACTTAGAAATTTTTCCGCCCTGACACTTTTCGTTTTTAAGACTCTGTTTTTTCAGGAAGAGCTTTAAAAAAACAACCCTGTTTCGTCACAGTTGCAAATATCCTTAGCTTCAAAATCACGACATAAATCTTCCAATTTGACGGTCCACTCTGTTACAACCCCAGTATCAACAGATCCACCTTCACCACTTACGGTTTTCCAAGAAATTTTATGCCGAGTTCTGAACTTGTCTAGCCATCCCAAAGAAGCTTTGAACTCATTTACTCCCATAGATTTCGCAACCTCCAAAGCCTTTTCCCTAATAAATGTCCATTAATGGGAATTTTTTTAGCACGTGCGCGACAAATTTGAAGTCCAACAGTTTTCGGGAATGATTTTTGAACCTGATCATTTCCGTGTTGCCAAAATTGTTTGAGCAGTTCATTTTTTTTCTTTAGGATGTCGCTTACCTGCGTCTTCCCGATTTTGAATTTTACAGCGAGATTGCGAACACTATTTTTTTGCCGATCATACGCATTAATGAGTTCGACTTTATCTTTTAAAGTTAAATGTTTACGAGAAGACATTGTGCACTTCACACGACACTGAACAAAACTGAATAAAGGCAGACCATATTCCCCCCCCCCGCACACACCGAATTCATCAGAAGTTTTACACGTGCCTTAAAATTCTTGAAAAAGGGTTTAGAACCGCGACATAAGATAAACCTTGATAAAATTCAGAGAATCGGAAATAGAAAATAAACACACGATTGAGGCAATACGTGGAAGAAACGTTCCTAGAAAAAGGGCTATGAGCTCGCCCGCTGTCCGTTATGGGGAGATCAAATTAAGTGCTAATCTAAACGAAACAGTGCAGATTGCCTGTCCGCGTCCGTTACAGAGAATGTCCGCTAGACAGAAGCTGCAAACACGTTAAAACCAATGGAGGTGAGTTGGGGAATTTGAAAATGTCCGTTGTAGAGAGATGTCAGTTAACGAGAGGTGTCCGTTAGGAGAAGTTTCACTGTATTTACCAAATTTGCTAAACATTTTAATCAATGAAAGGTTCCGATCTTTCAAAAATTGCTCAATATACATTTTCGATATTTGCTCACAATGGGAATGCAGAGCGTGCATTTTCATTAGCAATCAATCAATGGAGCAACATTAGAAATAAAATGGAAACAAATACTGTGAATTGTAATTTTTTGGTTACTTATAATTTGAAAATGGATTGTAAAACATTTTATAATTACTTACTTTGTAATCCAAACTTACTCCTTGTTAGTTGTTGGCGCATCAGCTTCTATGGCCATAATGCACCTCCCAAAGTTTTTGCATTTTACTGTGATCCAAGCCCGAGGCGGGAATCGAACCCGCGACCTTTGGGTTGCTAGGCATGCACTTTACCTACCTGGCTAGCCCGGTCGGCCCAAATTTACTGAAAATGATTGGCAGTAACAATAAAAATCTATTGAAATATTTTTATTAACAAATATAATTTAAAAAATGTCCTCGTTTATAAAACTAAAAATGTCCTAGTTTTTTCCTATTTTGTTCTAGCATTTGAATTCTAGATCTGGTAACCTAGTATAAGCGAAAGGCGAAGAGGTCCTGTGTTTGATACTGGTATGTTCATAGTTACATCTTACTGTCATATAAATAAAAAAATACCTTGCATAAATATAAAAAACTTTTTTTCTAAAACAAATGCCAATCTGCCATTTTAATTAATTAAGTACTATTTCCGTATTTAGCACCCCAAAATCTATAAAGTAAACTTACTTTCATGCCGGTAACAAAATATGACACAAAATTTGTTGTTCAGTGCAATCAATGACGCTACCGGTTCTTCATACGCGTCTGATTATTAAAAATAAGATATTTTATTAATGAGCGTTCGCAAAATTTTCCATTTCGACGGCTTGACTCGTAGAACCGCCTCCGACAATTTCCAATCGAGCAGAGAGAACCGGAACCTCGCTGATTCAGTAAATGTGCTTTGCTACTCAAGTCAGAGGCATAATTTCGTTCAGAAGATTAAATGAGAGACAATACTATACTTAAACTGCCACAATAACGTCGAATTACTCAAGTAAAATAACGCTCCAATATTCCCAGCTACAACAGAAACACAAATTCAAAGAACAAAATGTTCACTGAAAAATGCAAAGAATAAATTTTATTCAATGATGATAAATATAAATATTTACATTGCTAACAGTCTTCATTTTAATATCCATATGCGTGTAATATCTGAAATAACACACTTATGTCATCATGTTTGCATCACTGATGCAAACATTTTGGAAGTCTTTTTGTTTGTTGTTTGTTTGTTATTTGGTTTTTAGGAGCATTAGCAACTAAGGCCATATTGCTCCGGGATATGCGGTGGTCATTCCCTGACCTTTCCGCATCCTCCGTATTTGGTGGTGACGGGCTCGAACCCCGGTCTAATCAAGAAGCGTGTTCTACGCACTGCCGCTCCTTCCCACCTGGCTACGGAGGCGCCGGAAGTCTTTTTGTGAATGCTTTCAGGAGGTCAGTCATTCTAAACTGGATTTCTTGAATTGCCAAAAGAGTAAAGTACTTTTGGCGAATTTATATACGTAAGTGTTTCTAGAATGTATTAGTATTAATATTTAAAAATGCTTTAATACATACAGTACTTTTAAAAAATCATATCAATAGTCTCTATCAGTTCAATTCCATATTAACTTCTTTTTTTTTTAACGTTGGGCAGATCAATTTAATAAGCTGTAATATTAGGGGTGTTGGAAGGGCGAGGGATCATCCACACTCACTGAAGAAAAGGGGGGAAAAATGTTTGATGAAACTTAAGATTATTTTAATCGGGGATGACTCTCAGCTGAAATTCTTGTCAAGCGAGCTCCTTTTTAACAAATTGACAGCACATCCCTACCAAATATTCACCCCTCATATGATTAATATTTATCGCTACTGTATTTTAGAAAGTAACATGCTTACTTACCTTCTGTTTCATATTGTTCATCTCCACATCTGTAAGTTAGTAAACGGAAGTTAACTGCGTATTGTGTTAAATGCACAGACCTATTTGAATAACATTCGTACATTATCGTTTGGCCTTGGCGCATTATAGCCCTAGTTGCTAATGCGCCAATAAAAAAACTAAACAAAAAAAAAAAAAAAAACCATTATCGTCATATATTACCACACAATTGCACAACACATATAAATGCTTACGTGAGTACACAATTCATTCCACGAACGACAAAATTAAGCTATATGCACACTCGCGCACTCTGTCGTAATGAACAATGCGTTCATGTTAACTTACATGTTATGTTAGGAGCGAAGACTATCACCGCGGGATCCATTCGTGGTAAAAATATTGCGTCAGCTTCCTATACAGTTCAATGAAATCAAAAATTATTTCATTGGTTCACTTCACCCAACTTTAATTATTTAATTGCAGTATAAAAAAAGTTATTAAAGCACTGTCGAGAACGTTTCGACTGAAACCTGGCAACAATCGTTTATATGAGCGCACGTGCTGTTAAGTAACATCCTTTGATGTTTCGTTAAAAACCGACAACAGTGCAGATATACAGCGCCACGAAATGAGGGTCGCTCTTTATAGCGACCCTCTTTTTAACGTCTACACATTATAATGTCCTATGTGGTTGTTCCCTGCCAATTTCTCATTAACCTAATACTTTTTTATGAACAATCGATATAACCTCCTTCCGATATAACGATCGTTTTCTCATCCTGGGGGTCGTTATATAGAGCTTCGACAATAGTAACACCGGCCACACCTGAACATTCGTTGTGCATGTTATGTAAACGTTACGCTAGAATTCTCGGTGCATCCGGCTTCATATGAACTGCGCGAGCACACTGACATTTGCACTTGCAAACAAGTGTAATTTCCAACTGCTAAAAATAATTGAGGTTTATGTATCTTTATTTAGAAGAACTCCAGTTTTAAAAGGTGAACTATATAAGTATGAATTGTTTCAATGTTTACACAAAACGCGAGACTGAATACAGACAAAGGAATCAGCTGCAGTGACTATGAACTTAATTATCAGAGTCACTGCTTGTTCAAATAGTGGTGACCTGTTGTCACCAAGACGATTCTGGGTCAACATGGGTGGAGAAACTGAGAATGGCTAGCGTAACCAATGTAGCTGCTGCAAATACTCATTAGACAGGACGGTCAGAATTCTGTTGTGTAAGCCTTCAGGCTTCTTCGTTGTGCGTAGCGATATTCACGTCACTGTAACCTTATGAGCCATAATCTCGAGCTGTCCGAACGTATACAGCAATCGGAATTGGATTATAAATTTGTTTTTCTAGAAGTGACTTGTAACCAAAATAAAGTACTCCATATATAAACAGAAAAAAAAAAAAGCAATAACAGTATTAATAAAATTAAATGATATTTAAAAATTATCGTAAAACAAAAATTTGACTATTAAATTTAATTTAGAAAGTATCCCTAAAAGTCATTTAAACACAGAGAAGTGGCATTTGAAGAGAATAACTTACACGCATAACACAATGTGGCATCTTTGTACTTTGAGTAGAGTAACCACTTTCGTTCTTGACGTTCCCCATTCGTTAATTTTCTTAAATAATAATTTTCAGAAAAACTTCTGTTATTTTTATCTTTCGGAAAATCGTAGTTTTTTACTTGTGTCACGCCATTTTGTATGATAGCTATTCTAAATTTATAAGTTATAATTTGAGGCCAAGTACCAGGATCATTGATATCGACATTTTCGTCTTCGTCGCTTTGAAGCTGCGGTCCTCGGAATAATTCATCTTGTTCTTTATTCGACGCTGACAAAAAATCCTCCGTCTGTACGTTTCCCTCTGCTTCATGATTATCTTCCCTTTCTACAGTTTTCTTATCATCGCTTTCCTCTTCATTAGGACGAGAGCTGGCTTTATGATGATCAGGAATGTTTTCGTGGATGTCGCACGGCGTAATTTCATTTCCGCGAGTTGATCTTCCAGTAACTGTGAATTATGCGTTTCTTCAGTTGGTTGCACATTTTCGGTTTTTAAAAATTTTGCAAGGGAGTTCCTGTGTTTTTCCGTAATTTCTTCTGTCTTTTTTTTTCTTCAATTTTTCAGAGCCACACATATACTTTCTTCATGCATCTCTGTCTCTACTAGTCATGTTGTGAAATAGATACGAATATGTTATTTATTTTCACACCTCACGAATCGCGACAAAAACGTACGATGTACGATCAGCTGTCATATATACAGTATATATATATATATATGTATATTTTAATTAATATGATAAATAAAAGTAAAGATGGCAGTTCGAAACTCCGGAAAGCTTAAAAATTACGTCAAAAAAAAGTTACGATAGCCAACATCAGATAAAGGCGGGAAAAAATTTTACTAAATACAGAACTCCGAAACGGGGAATAAAATATGAAAAATTAATAAATAATGAAATCTGATGTCAGCAAAATAAATATTGATGCCAAATCAGGTATTTCATCGGGGGACTACACCTGACATAGCATCAACGGACTGCGTTTCCATACTTGTCCATAGTTATGCAAGAGAAAATTTATAAATGTAAATAAACAAATATAAAAAAAAAAAAAAAAACGAAAAGGTATCTCTTACAAAGTATGGACAAGGTAGTCCCTACGCAGTATTATAATGAAAATATAATTAGCTACTAACAGCTACTAACGAAAAAATAGATGACTAGTGACCTCTGTAATCAGTTTTTAAGACAGTATTTTAAATATACAGAATAAGGTGAAATTTAGGTAGATAAGAAGAAATGTGGCGAGAAGTGTACCAGAGAGGACCATATATATATAAAAAAAAATAAAATAAAATAAATAAATAAAACGGGAGAGGCTGTGGTTTTAAGCTTAGCATCGCGCAAAGCAGCAGATGGCTAAAACTTAAATTAATACAAATAGTGCATTAAAACCAATAGAGATAACAGAATGATAAAAATTGTTTGGACAAACAAATGCACCAAAGCGCGCAAAGCAGCAGCAAAGGATGCAGATGTATATAAAATAATATAAATGCCAATGCAGGCAACACTAAAGGCCACAAGGAAAAAATAGATTAACTAGAGAATAAAGATTGAAGCAAGCAAATGGCAAACCGGAGTTAAAAACAAGACCATATAAAGACTGAATAACAGAGATGAGTGTAATTTAAAGAACAGTATCGCGCAAAGCAGCAGATAACTAATTCTTAAATTGATATATTAATATAATATATAAGAGATAGTATTAAAGAGTAAAAACAGAAAACATCAGAGAGTTAAATAAACTGGATATGGCAAATGCACCGAAGCGCGCAAAGCAGCAGCAACGGATGCAAATGTAAATATATGTATATCTTAATTAATATGATAAATAAAAGTAAAGATGGCAGTTCGAAACTCCGGAAAGCTTAAAAATTACGTCAAAAAAAGTTACGATAGCCAACATCAGATAAAGGCGGGAAAAAATTTTACTAAATACAGAACTCCGAAACGGGGAATAAAATATGAAAAATTAATAAATAATGAAATCTGATGTCAGCAAAATAAATATTGATGCCAAATCAGGTATTTCATCGGGGGACTGCACCTGACATAGCATCAACGGACTGCGTTTCCATACTTGTCCATAGTTATGCAAGAGAAAATTTATAAATGTAAATAAACAAATATAAAAAAAAAAAAAAAAAACGAAAAGGTATCTCTTACAAAGTATGGACAAGGTAGTCCCTACGCAGTATTATAATGAAAATATAATTAAGAGAAAAGGGTGAATATTATAAAAATTAGAAGATTAAAAATATTATACCTGAAAATGGCGACGCGAAACTACATGAGGTCAAAACGATAGCTGCAAACAAAACAAATAAAACAGCTACTAACGAAAAAATAGATGACTAGTGACTTCTGTAATCAGTTTTTAAGACAGTATTTTAAATATACAGAATAAGGTGAAATTTAGGTAGATAAGAAGAAATGTGGCGAGAAGTGTACCAGAGAGGACCATATATATAAAAAAAAAAATAAAATAAAATAAATAAATAAAACGGGAGAGGCTGTGGTTTTAAGCTTAGCATCGCGCAAAGCAGCAGATGGCTAAAACTTAAATTAATATAAATAGTGCATTAAAACCAATAGAGATAACAGAATGATAAAAATTGTTTGGACAAACAAATGCACCAAAGCGCGCAAAGCAGCAGCAAAGGATGCAGATGTATATAAAATAATATAAATGCCAATGCAGGCAACACTAAAGGCCACAAGGAAAAAATAGATTAACTAGAGAATAAAGATTGAAGCAAGCAAATGGCAAACCGGAGTTAAAAACAAGACCATAAAAGACTGAATAACAGAGATGAGTGTAATTTAAAGAACAGTATCGCGCAAAGCAGCAGATAACTAATTCTTAAATTGATATATTAATATAATATATAAGAGATAGTATTAAAGAGTAAAAACAGAAAACATCAGAGAGTTAAATAAACTGGATATGGCAAATGCACCGAAGCGCGCAAAGCAGCAGCAACGGATGCAAATGTAAATATATGTATATTTTAATTAATATGATAAATAAAAGTAAAGATGGCAGTTCGAAACTCCGGAAAGCTTAAAAATTACGTCAAAAATTTTACTAAAATTTAGTATTTAGTAAAATTTTTCCCGCCTTTATCTGATGTTGGCTATCGTAACTTTTTTTTTGACGTAATTTTTAAGCTTTCCGGAGTTTCGAACTGCCATCTTTACTTTTATTTATCATATTAATTAAAATATACATATATTTACATTTGCATCCGTTGCTGCTGCTTTGCGCGCTTCGGTGCATTTGCCATATCCAGTTTATTTAACTCTCTGATGTTTTCTGTTTTTACTCTTTAATACTATCTCTTATATATTATATTAATATATCAATTTAAGAATTAGTTATCTGCTGCTTTGCGCGATACTGTTCTTTAAATTACACTCATCTCTGTTATTCAGTCTTTATATGGTCTTGTTTTTAACTCCGGTTTGCCATTTGCTTGCTTCAATCTTTATTCTCTAGTTAATCTATTTTTTCCTTGTGGCCTTTAGTGTTGCCTGCATTGGCATTTATATTATTTTATATACATCTGCATCCTTTGCTGCTGCTTTGCGCGCTTTGGTGCATTTGTTTGTCCAAACAATTTTTATCATCCTGTTATCTCTATTGGTTTTAATGCACTATTTGTATTAATTTAAGTTTTAGCCATCTGCTGCTTTGCGCGATGCTAAGCTTAAAACCACAGCCTCTCCCGTTTTATTTATTTATTTTATTTTATTTTATTTTTTTATATATATGGTCCTCTCTGGTACACTTCTCGCCACATTTCTTCTTATCTACCTAAATTTCACCTTATTCTGTATATTTAAAATACTGTAGTGACAAATGGGCCTGGAGTACTGGGGTCCATAGTTTAACAGATATTTATTTAAAGTATACCCAGTATAAAATAAAATAAAATAAAATATTTCCAGAAGCTTTCGGAACTCGTGTCCCTTTCTCAACTGATAAAATTTTTTAAATACGCTACAAGCAAAGTGTGGCACGTTACTCATTCGTCATTGTTGTAGCACGGACGTGTGCTGCCTTGCGCCAGTGATCATCCATCAATAAAACGGTTGTCTCCAGGATTGGATGTATACGCATGCCTTTCTGGCGATTTAATGCCTTAGGGTTGTTCATTATGTTTAGTGACTCTAGCCATAGGCGGTGGCGAAAGTGTCGCGCGTGGTCCACTATCTCAAAGTCGCGCTTGGGGTCAAGATCGTGGTTGGTAGCCCAAAAATGTTCTGCAAGCGCGGACTGGTCAGTTTCGGCAAGCCGGATTGCTCTGTCGTGTTCCGTGAGGCGATCCTGGAGACGTCTCGATGTCTCACCCACGTAGCAACTGTTACAGGCCCTACAGGTGATACGGTACACTACATTGCTGCGTAAGACAGGTGTGACAGGGGTCTTCACACTGGAGACAAGTGAACGTAGGTTCCTACCTGGTAATTGTACACATTTTATGTTGTAACTTCTCAGGATCTTCGAGATACGTCCTGACACTCCTGGATAGTACGGAATGTAGGCGGATGATATGCCGACTTGCTTCGGAGGTCTTGGGTTGGAAGTAAGTTCTTGTGCCTGTAACAAGCATCTGTTTAGTACATGGGATGGATAACCGCATCTGGTTAAGTCCGCCTTCACACGGGAGATCTCGTTACGTCTAATTGTGTCGGTGCTGGAATGGCTCGATCCTAACGTATATGAACCTCTACCTGATCCTCCCGTTAAAGTCTTGAAACGTCTGGAAGCAAATGTTAATAAACTTGTCCACGCATGGCTTAAAGATAAGAAGATCCCGACCGCGACTCACCATCTTCTGCGTGCTACTGGCTGCCAACTACCACAATTCTACGGATTACCAAAGATCCATAAACCGGGTATTCCTCTCAGACCTATAGTGTCTTGCTGCAGTGCCCCAACGTATGAACTGTCCAAACACATCGCGAGCCTCCTCTCGCCTCTTATAGGTAATACATCTCACACCGTTAAAAACAGCAGTGAATTCATTAACACCATTAAGGACATTTCAATCCCTGATAACTCTGTCATGGCATCATTTGACGTGGTTTCTTTATTCACCTCGATTCCCGTCCAACAGGCCGTGCACTGCGCCAGAAGGCTCCTTGAGAGCGACTTAAGCCTCCAATCCAGGACGTCACTATCCACTGATGACATCTGTACCGCCCTCAACCTATGCCTCTCTAGCAGCATCTTCACCTTTGAAGACTCACTCTACAAACAAGTACATGGCACTGCTATGGGTGCCCCTGTCAGTTCCGTAGTAGCTAACATCGCCATGGAAGATCTGGAGAAACAGATACACCAGAACCCACCTACACCTATTACAACGTGGTGTAGATATGTCGACGATATTTTTACCATAATACCACGTGGTTCTGAAACGGTACTACTAGAATACCTCAACTCTCTATCCAATTTCATCAAGTTTACCGTAGAATCAGAGGTGGACGGTTCGCTCCCGTTTCTGGACGTGTTAGTGCATCGCGTAGGCCCACATCTAGAGACCTCAGTATACCGCAAACCCATGTGGTGCGGTCAATTCACCAACTACGGGTCCGGCCACGCTCCAAGCCATCTCAATAGCACTGCCCGCACCCTGTTCTCCAGGGCCTGGAGCCATTCCAGCACCGACACAATTAGACGTAACGAGATCTCCCGTGTGAAGGCGGACTTAACCAGATGCGGTTATCCATCCCATGTACTAAACAGATGCTTGTTACAGGCACAAGAACTTACTTCCAACCCAAGACCTCCGAAGCAAGTCGGCATATCATCCGCCTACATTCCGTACTATCCAGGAGTGTCAGGACGTATCTCGAAGATCCTGAGAAGTTACAACATAAAATGTGTACAATTACCAGGTAGGAACCTACGTTCACTTGTCTCCAGTGTGAAGACCCCTGTCACACCTGTCTTACGCAGCAATGTAGTGTACCGTATCACCTGTAGGGCCTGTAACAGTTGCTACGTGGGTGAGACATCGAGACGTCTCCAGGATCGCCTCACGGAACACGACAGAGCAATCCGGCTTGCCGAAACTGACCAGTCCGCGCTTGCAGAACATTTTTGGGCTACCAACCACGATCTTGACCCCAAGCGCGACTTTGAGATAGTGGACCACGCGCGACACTTTCGCCACCGCCTATGGCTAGAGTCACTAAACATAATGAACAACCCTAAGGCATTAAATCGCCAGAAAGGCATGCGTATACATCCAATCCTGGAGACAACCGTTTTATTGATGGATGATCACTGGCGCAAGGCAGCACACGTCCGTGCTACAACAATGACGAATGAGTAACGTGCCACACTTTGCTTGTAGCGTATTTAAAAAATTTTATCAGTTGAGAAAGGGACACGAGTTCCGAAAGCTTCTGGAAATATTTTATTTTATTTTATTTTATACTGGGTATACTTTAAATAAATATCTGTTAAAATACTGTCTTAAAAACTGATTACAGAGGTCACTAGTCATCTATTTTTTCGTTAGTAGCTGTTTTATTTGTTTTGTTTGCAGCTATCGTTTTGACCTCATGTAGTTTCGCGTCGCCATTTTCAGGTATAATATTTTTAATCTTCTACTTTTTATAATATTCACCCTTTTCTCTTAATTATATTTTCATTATAATACTGCGTAGGGACTACCTTGTCCATACTTTGTAAGAGATACCTTTTCGTTTTTTTTTTTTGTTTTTTTTATATTTGTTTATTTACATTTATAAATTTTCTCTTGCATAACTATGGACAAGTATGGAAACGCAGTCCGTTGATGCTATGTCAGGTGTAGTCCCCCGATGAAATACCTGATTTGGCATCAATATTTATTTTGCTGACATCAGATTTCATTATTTATTAATTTTTCATATTTTATTCCCCGTTTCGGAGTTCTGTATTTAGTAAAATTTTTTCCCGCCTTTATCTGATGTTGGCTATCGTAACTTTTTTTTGACGTAATTTTTAAGCTTTCCGGAGTTTCGAACTGCCATCTTTACTTTTATTTATCATATTAATTAAAATATACATATATTTACATTTGCATCCGTTGCTGCTGCTTTGCGCGCTTCGGTGCATTTGCCATATCCAGTTTATTTAACTCTCTGATGTTTTCTGTTTTTACTCTTTAATACTATCTCTTATATATTATATTTATATATATATATATATATATATATATTCGTATTTGGGGGGAATATTTATTCAATAATTTCAAATGAAACTCCAATAAATTATTATATAATTATTATTTTTATTTGTAAGGAGAGCTATTTTAAATATATTTGAAATAAAATATATTTTTCCGTGTTCTTTGGAGAATTCTTGGCGGGCTTTCAGATAATGTTAACATGATTATTGACTTTTTATTTCTTATGTATATTAAAAATATGGCCATTTTATGGCGATGTCGCTAGATTTTGCGACAGTATTAAAACAAAAAAAAAATGAAACCATTTTTATTTTCCAAAATCACTCAGCAGCGCGGGGCCTTGTGCGTCATATCGTCGCACCCCCTCCCCTCGGGCCGGCTCTGGGCAGAGGTATGATGTTTGAAGACAGAAGTTGGGTTGAGCGCTCAATATTGAGACCGAGGGGTCTGAACACTACTGATCTGACAGTGGGAAAGATGTTTCATATTTCTGTAAAAATTATATCGCCTTCACAAAGAATTGTTAGTCCGTTGGACTAGAAGAGTTGGTTGGAAAAGAAGCAACCTATATCAAAAATAAAGGTAATCCCAGTTGTTTTCATAACATCAAAGAATGCAAGAGGGGAAACGTTTACATAGTCAAGGTATATTTTATTTAATTATATTAAATATAATTAAATAAAAAGTATTTAATTTAAAAGGTATATTAAAAAGATTATATTTAATATCGTTAATTATTTTTATAAGAAAGCACAAAATGGAGTTCCAAGCGTGCAAGTGTCACCATGACATTTTCGAAAACAATCATTAAAAAAAATTAGGGGGGGGAAGAAAAATAAGAAGAATCCCACTTGGAAATCTCCGAAAAGGCAAACTAAAACAAGTCGTGCACAAATTCCATTGAGAAGTTATTTGTCCAAGGCGAATTGTCCAAGACCTTTTACATAACTGAGAAAAGAGTTCCAGCAATACCGAAATTAATTTCGGTTCTGAAAGAGAAATAAATTTTACTTTTAAAAGAGAATCTCTTCGAAAAATTCTTCATGAAATCGGATTTTCTTGGTAAAAATCTCAAACAAAAGAAAGCTTTTAATGAAATAAAAATTATACTTAAAGGACAAAATATTTTCAACAAATAATGCAACTTGGAAGCGAGAGTAGGCCTATCCTTTATAAGTTTATACTGATGAAACTTGGATCGACGACTATTTGACAATTAGTAGATGCTAGCAAAGTCAATCAGGAAATGCCTCAAAACGACTTAATATTTCACTTACAAGTGGAGAAAAGGGTATTTATTCCTAATTGAAATTTAGTGTTCAAAGTAAAAATGCAACAAGAAACGACAGAGCTGGGCTATCCTACATCGACTCCCCATCTCCGGAGAAAATACCAAGTCAGTCCTGTTGAAGGGAACCTTACAGATTACACTTCCAACAATAAAGATCGTAAATCAGGCTCCATTCTAAGGTTGAATATCTCGGAATCTTGGGAAGGCGGAGTCACTCCCTTACGGCCTAATCAGGATCGTCTCTTTACATCAACGGTTTCACGCTTTAATTTCAGCACCTGATATACTGTTAACTGGTGGTAACATATTTTATCAGCGATAGCACGTGTAGAGAGTCCTTCCTGGGACAGAGCAACAGCTACACTTTTTTTTCTTGGTGTCAACTGAACATATGTAGCCATGTTTACACCTCCGTAAAACAGAATACTAATGAGCATGTATACCCTTCCAACGCCGTATTTATAGAAACGGCTGATGCAATACCTTGCAATTACTATATGATGCAATAGAAGCGTTATCTGACGCAATACCTTTGCTTTGCGACAAACAAAATGACTAATCAAACAATATCTTATACGTTTCACTACAAATGTTACTTTTTTTAAGGTGATGCAGTGTTTTTGTCCGCCACTGTATCTATGCTAACATTGAACATTATACACATATCAATTGTATGTGTATATTAACATTATACACATACACAACTGATACAGTAAATTGACAAAAAATTCTTACCTTTAGCCAAAAAAATTATTCACACCGATTCTTTTTGCATAACTTGAATGCCGTTCAAAATAAATGCCGTTATTTTGAATTAATTTCTTGCTTTATTTGCACAGAATTCGATTTTCCTGCTTTTCTTATCGTTTACACTCACTTTCGGAGCCATAACTATTGATTATATTTAATAAAATCGTAATAAATTTACGAAAATCAGAGAGAGAAAGCGAGTTGTTTGCACAACATAACATGGTTGTAGAGTAGATATTTCCCTTCAGCCAGCGAGCAGGTGATTGTTGGAACAAACTTCCATCTGATGTTGTGGAAGTACGTACAGTATTTTTAATATATTCAAGGAAGAACTCGACAAACTATTAGAGGGGGGGATAGACAAGTGATATTTCCTTTTTTTCTTTTCTTTTTTTTTTCTGATGCTGTATAACCTTCCATTCCTGTGTAATTTTTCACTACCAATACGAATACTGTACTAAAATCAACAAATGTTTGTACTGAAAAGGCAAAATACACAAAGGGAGATGGACAGTGCTGATAAACACGACTGCGTAACTGTAGAGCACTGTGATTGACCGAAAACGAAAGCGAAGACTGTAGAGTGCTAACGATGGCCAAAAATAAAAACCGAGTGGCTTACAAGAGCTTTTTTTTGGCCGAAAATAACGCAACGCCGACCCATGGGAAATAGTGCGGCCACGAATAGGCTCCCTATGGATGAGGTCATTCCCTTTTCCCAAACACCACAAGGACGCATGACCAAGTCCTGGCAAGAGTCCATCCGTAACATTCTTGATGTCAACTTCACAACTCGGCGCTGCAAGCTCACCCAAGCAACTACACCTGGAAAGTGACAACACACAATATGACTCCATAGACGTTGAAGAGCCCTTTACTGATTTAAGAACTATCATCTGCAGCCTGTAGAATTCGAAATAAAAAATCACCTGGCTACGACCTACTTGAGTTGGAAATCGTAAAGAAAGACATGTATAGTAGTAGTATCTTATGTAAGGCGACTCCCAAACGTTAGTTCAACTCCGCCGTGGTACACTGTGATATTACAAAAACGCTGCAGAAAGGCCAGAAATGTGTGTAATGCTATGTTTGTGCCGTGTATGTGTTGTTATGTTGTTTAGTTGTTTCTGGGCGCTTTGCTATCAGGAAGCAACAAACATCTATTCTACAACTGTCTAAACTATCAGGAAGCACCAGGGTGATGCGTCCTAATACCCGTCTACGCCACAAAGAGGCGGGCCACAACTGAGCGCGAACCGCAGCAAACTTCGAATGTCACATACTGAATGTCGAAATCATTCAAAGTATGAGCAAATAAAGTTAATTTTAACAATAAATTAAAATAATAATAAAATTATCAGAAAAATTAAACATAAAAATAAGTAAAATAAATAAATAAAATAAAAATAAAATTTGCTAAATATAAAAATAAAAATAAATTAATAAAATGGAAAAAAATATATATAAAAAAAAATGATCCTGCACCAGTGTAAGGATGCGGACTCCGCCTCAGGTTAGCAGGAAATAGAAGTCAAGAAGACACAGTGATGTCACTCGGCGTCATATACGTTTGTTAACCAACTGTCCAAGTCGAAGATGGTGGTGAAGATGGTACTTGAGCTAAAAAAAAAATGGCGTTAGTGACGATGGTGATGGTATCACGAGATGGCGATGATAGAGATGCTGGTCTGGACTGGAGGTAGAGCTGGAATAGGAGTAGTTCCTGAAATTGGACATAAAGTAAACGATTTTGCACATAAAGCAAAGGCTTTATGTGCAAAATCGTAAGGAAAGCAATTGAATAAGCACCACAGCTAGTCCTCAATATCTTCAACCACTGCCTGAGCTCTGGAGGTTCCCGTTGGACTAGAAGGTCGCCATTGTCAGGTTCATTTTCAAGAATCCCAACAAGCAACAAGAACTACCTGATTCTTACAGGCCTATCGCCCCGCTGTCCGTCCTCAAAGTGCTGGAGAATCTCATTCGCCAAAGAACTGAAATCCACTACAACTCTGCAGAACTAGCGGCATACAACCAGTTCGGTTTTAAACAAGGCAAAAAAAAAAAAAAAAAACTATTATCTTTAGGCCACTCGAATAATTAAATTCATCTTCTGTGCGTCTGTTAATTGCGTGTGTTCTATGGTCGATTTGTCTGTTTTGCTGGACGAAAAACCCCAGTTTCTGGGGGAAAAACCTTGCTATCTATGCCTGAGACCGACTAACTCAGCCACGGAGTGAAAAAAGCCCATTGAAGTTCCTCGTGTCATCAACGGGTTCGAACTCGGCCCTTTTCCACCAGGTGTAGGGAGGATGACAATACCACTGTACTACACGCGCAGACTTTAAACAAGGCAATTTCACCTTAGACGCAATTGAAAATATTATGAATCAAGCAAACAACTGCAACTATAAGTACTTCCTAATAATATCTATTGACTTATTCAGGGTATTCGACGCCTTGTGATAGCCGAGTGTCCTTGGCCGACTCTGGCGAGACAAACTACCGGGCAACCTCTACAGATGCATTAACAGCTACCTTGCCGACAGGAAGATCATTGTAAAAGCTCCCTATTGCTAAGTATAGGGGCAAGTTCACGGAGGCTGTATGCAGGGCTCTGTCTTAAGGCTCCTGCTCTGGATCTATGCATTTGACGAATTTCCGAATATTGACTTGGGAGAGGTTCGCTCGCAGGCCAATGCGGACGACCTCATCCTGATGCTGGGGGCAGACTCCAGGGTGTACTGGAAACCCAGGCCAAACAACCATACAAGTCTGGGCAAACCACAATAAACTATTCACCTTACTAGCAAAGACCTGCTCTGTTCTGCTGAAGGGATCGCTTACTCCAACCAGAAACCCGCAAATTATTATCCATGGCACAACTATAAAACTGCTAAGCCAAATCAAGTATCTTGGAGTCGTAATAGATAGAAACCTATCATTCTTTCCCCATCTTATTCATGTTCAGAATAAAATAACCAACTATACTGCTCTGGTGGCAAGGTTGACCCGGCGTGACTGGGGCTTGAAGAAGCGCACCCTGTCACTATTTTACAAAGCGATCTTTATAACCCACGCTTCAGGAGTCTGGTTCCTCCAGGCACTGACTGCTGTAAACAGCCATAAACTTGAAAGTGTACAACGATCCATCCAATTAACGATTGGATGGATCGTTGCAAGAACTTGTAGAATTGTATCTACAAGCCCTACACATGCCCTGCAGATCCTGGCATGTGTACTTCCACTGGACTTGGAAGTCATCCGCACCGGTGTTCTGCATCAACTCTCCAAGGTTAAACCGCAAACTATCCTGGACTTTACGTCTGATCCACAAAACAACCACAAGGCAGAGAAGAAACGACTTGCCTCACACCTGCTCCAAGCCTGGCAGGTGTGATTGTCGGAATCCACAAAAGAAGCCATAATCCACAAATTTATATCACGTACAAGCAGTCTATCAAGTAAGTCTTCTCTGGTTCTCTCCAGGCCTATATACCATCTATTTATTGACAGGCCACGGCTTCATCCGAGGTAAACTAGCCACCTTCAACATCACTGATAATCCGCTCTGTCACTGTGGATCCCAGAAATCCTGGGACCATATAATGAAGGCTTCATTGATTACCACTCTCTGTCTTCTCCCACTCAACCACCTTTTTATCCACTGTAGCAACTTTCCCTTAATAACGTACTGCTCCAATTTGTACAGTAGTCTTCCATATGCAACAGTATCAAAAGCTTTCCAGAAATCCAAGTATATGATATCAAAATTATTTATTGCATCCAGTTTCTTTGTAATCACATCATAGTATCCAATAAAATTTGTCAGACAAGACTTTCCATTAGCAAACCCATGCTGTGTCTGAATTATTACTGCAGTCTTGTCTAGATGAACCTGCAATGCTTCTTTAACCAGTGACTCCATTATTCCCCAGTACAGAAGTTAAACTAACAGGTCTGTAATTACTCGTGTCAATCTTTTTGAATTGGGGATACATTGCACATCTCCAGTCCGTGGAAATTTCCCCTCAGACCAAGAATGCTCTCATAATTATGGCTAAGAGTTTGCTTACTTCCTTTGCCACCTCCTTTAATATAACTGGATAGATCCCATCCACCCCAGGTGCCTTTCAAATGTTTAAATTCAACAATTTCTCCTCCAATTTGCTCTCAGTTATTACAAAATCATTAAGCTCCCTGTCAGAATTTAATAAGCTTCTCTCCTCCACTTCCCTACAGAATTCCTCATGTGTGAATGCAGATGCAAATATTCATTCAATTTGCCAGCTATCTGAGCAGGATCATCAACAGTCGAACCA
This sequence comes from Mastigoproctus giganteus, assembly GCF_048544385.1. NCBI lineage: Eukaryota > Metazoa > Arthropoda > Arachnida > Uropygi > Thelyphonidae > Mastigoproctus > Mastigoproctus giganteus. The sequence continues at coordinate 124,457,058 of NC_143579.1, read as the reverse complement.
TCGATATCAAGTGGACCAATCTGATTCATGCCCTTCCTTCTAGAGTTTATATAAGTAAAGAAGTCCTTGCCGTTTTTCTTAGCATCCTTTGCAAGGATTTCTCGTAACATGCCTAACTTACTTTGTGACTTGATTACAGGCCAACTTATATCTACCATAGGCTTCTGTGTCGCCTGATAATTTATATGCATCTCATGCATTTTTTCTTCTCTGCAAAGAGTTTCATTAGTTCATATGACATCCATTTAAGACTAAACCTCGAACAGTATTTCTTAATCGGTATAAAAAGCAGAGTATAGAGGTTCCCAAACTGTGCGCCACGGCGCCCAAGCCGCCGCATGATGTTTGAAATTTTGAGGAACTGTGAACAACCTGTGAACTGCTAGTTCGAGGTAGTTCACAGTTTCAACATTACTTATTAAATTGTTTGGACCTAACTACTTAATAAACGGAACTGTAAGATATTTTTTTTGGCCTAGGGGCGCCGTGAACCGAGACAGGCCTGTCGTAGCCGAGTGTTCAAGAGCGCGAGTGCAGTAGCACACGCTCTTTGAGTGGACCGGGGTTAAACCCCGTGACTACTAAATACGATTAACATTTGTAATGATTGATATATTGCAAACTCCACTGACCTGGTGGTCGTGCCGGAATATAAACAAGAACATTATAAAGTTTGGGAACCTATGGCCTAGTAACTTCCACGATTAATTTCTTGAATGCATTTTGAATTTGCTGTTGGTAATATCATCAGTTGGTCCCACTGTACAGAATTTGAAAACCGTCTGAGACCACTGTAGTCACCTTTACGAAAGCAAAAAAAAACCTTCCCTTTACCCCCGATGGTTGTTATATATTTTAGTAAACCCCACATCAGTACACTGTGATCACTGCTACTGCTACCTAGTGGTTCCTTTATCTGTAAATCACTGCTGATAACCAGACCAAGAGTATTACTCTCTCTGGTTGCCTCTCGACCATGCTAAACAATCATCCAATAAAAACCCCAGGGGCTCACATCTGGTGAGTATGGGCTTGGCACACCCAAGGTCCTGAGCTGGATATCATCATTCTTCTCTTTCTTGGTGATTTCCTTCTCTCTCTCTCTCTCTCTCTCTCTCTCTCTCTCTCTCTCTCTCTCTCTCTCTCTCTCTCTCTCTCTCTCTCTCTCTCTCTCTCTCTCTCTCTCTCAGGGTAACTCAGAATTTTTTTTTTTTTTTTTTGCCTGGTGCAGAAAAAGCCTCAGGCTTCCTTGCACCATATGACTGATAATGATGAAATCCGCAAAAATCTTGCTAGTGTGCGAGTGACCAATCCACAAGTTCCAGTCAGTATCCGGGAAGTAAAAATCCCCCATTATAAGACATTCTGATGGCACCAACTCACCATGAGAGGCAAATGGAGTAAGAAATGCCCGAGAATAACTGAGTTTATAATTCGCTTTAAAAATATCACTAGAGTGTTATCTAATTAAATTGCTATAAAAGCTACAGGCTTTTCTATTAACTATTTTAATTCATCATTTAATTATAATGTTCTTGTTTATACTCCTCCACGACCACCAGGTCAGTGGAGCTTCCAATAAATCAATCAATACAAATGTTAATCGTATTTAGCAGTCAAGGACTTGAACCCCCGTTTACTCAAAGGGCGTTTGTTACTGCACTCGCGCTCCGGACCACTCGAGTACATATAATGATGGATAAGTAAGAGAACCTTGTTATAAGAGATTTCAATCTTCATTTTATTGAATGGAGAAACGGGGAGGGAATCCCACCATGGGGGGACAAAATTTTTAAATCGGTAATAACTTTTCCTAACATTAGCATGCTATGGAAAGTAGCTGTTGTTGGGTTTTATGTGCTCAGCAACTTATGCCGTATATAATATGCTTATAAATGGCGTGTGTTCAGTGGTCGCTTTTGCTGTTTGATTGACGAAAAATCCGAATTTTCCGGAGAAAAAACCATGCTACACTCGCCTGAGACCGACTAACTTAAACACGTTATGAAAAAGACTCATAAAAATTCCTCACGTCATTGACGGGATTCGAACTGAGGTTGTTTCCACCCGGTATGGGAAGAACGGCGATTGCATCAATTGGGCTGCCCACGAGGGCGTAAAGGAAAGTACTGTACCAGGAACAAGAACACTGCGGACTAGATCTCACTGATGCTCGAGATATATCACAGGCTTGGCACTACAGGAACTGTAAGCTGGAAGAACTATCGTGGAGTTTGAAGTCGAATGATGGTGAGCGAGAACTTGGTAGCGGCAGGATTTCAATTTCAGAGAGAGAGAGAGAGAGAGAGAGAGAGAATTATGACAGTGTAAAATGCTTCAGAGCCTGTACCAACTAATGATAGGGGCAGAATTTCAATTTCAGGAAGGGAATTACGATAGTTTAAAATACTTCGTAGCTCGTATCAACTAGGAAGACAGCGAACACGGGAGAATTACTAAATCATTTGGAAACTACTGTCAAAGAAACTACATATGCATTATACACCATTACAAAATTATGGCATGAGGACGATGGTATGATGGATAAGTATGGAACTGGCTAGTTTCACACAGAAAAAAAAAGTAAAGGCTGACTGTGAGAAAACATTAGCTAAGGAAGCTAAAAAGGATAACATGAGAATTCCACGGAATAAAGAGAAGAAAGGAGCGAATCAGATTTTACCCTTAATGATGTTGGAGAGTCATAGATAATCGAGCAAATTGGGGTACTTCGCATCCCCTCCGCGAAGAGGAAAAACTATGCTGGTGATTCAGAACAGTGTTAAATCGGCGATATGGAGATTGCGGAGGACTTTTTAGTAAAAAAAAAAAATTGAATCTCAAATCAAGCCCATGTGATAGGTGACATTCAATTATTTTGAAGTAAATGGCAAAGAAATGCAGACATTAAGGTTAATTATACATTAACCTGCCACTTTTTATGTGCATGCATCTACCTAATAGTAATTGCAACTCCCCTTCTTTAGTATTAGCCAAATAGCGCAAGGAAGCCTTAGGCTTTTGCTGCACCGGCAAAAAAAAAACAAAAAGTACTCGTAGATAAGAAAATACAAATCATTCGCTTCCCTCATGAAACAGGTAACTGTCCAATTGACCTTTGAATTTCTACAGGTAGTCGAGGCTGACAGTTCTTAAAACTGTCAGTCTCAACTACCTGCGAAGACAGCTTGTTCCAGGAATCAACAATTCGCTGCCTAAAAGAAAACGTCCTACAATTTACTTTTTTTTAAAACATCTTCCATAGTTCAGAAATTCTTTAGAATTCCTGAACTATGGGAAGAGATTTTAAAATGGGCCATAAAGCCCTCGGAATAGCTTGGATTCTTCGTGGATTCAAAAACGTGTAGAAAGTAAAGAAAAATTCCGCCTTCATTCATTTTAGTAAGCCCATCCAGTTTTATAAACCTCCCATCTAAGGTACTCTACTTGATTTTCAAACTTACATAATCGAACCACACGGTTCCACATACGAGGTCTTACCTCGTACTGTCACCCTTTTGCGATCTCACCATGCGAGATGCCTCTCTTTGTATCCTTCAAGAAGCTGAATGAAGTTACAAATGAAGTCTTACATTGGCCTTGTGGAATTATGACCTCTTTATCTCTCTGGAATATTCGATAAATCATCTATAGGACACCGTGGGCTTTCCTGACCGTCTGTTTACACTTAGAAAACTTCATATCTGCCCAGATCCCTTTCTTCCTCTACCGCTTTTAATTCGGCCCCACCAATGTGTGTTATTTTGTAGTTACCATTTCCCAAGGGTAAATGATGGTGACCTTGCATTTTGCTGCATCAAAACATAGCTGCCACTTTCCTCACCATTCTTGAAACCTGTTCAAATCATCCTAGAGAAGAGTTACTTGGCACTGTCATTAACGACTCTCCCAATCTTTGTTTTCTGCAAATTTTGACATAACACTCTTTATCTCTTTGTGGATGTTTTTAATGAAAATCAGAAACAACAGTCCAAGAACGAATCCATAGGGGGGGTGCCACTTCTGCCGTTATACTAATCTGAAGAATATCCATTAATCGCAACCATCTGCCTTTAACCCTCGGAATAGCCTGGATTCTTCGTGTACTCAACAATGTGTAGAAAAAATATGCCAAAAATAAAAATATGCCACTGTGTGCCACGAAAATATTCCCTACACCCATTACATTGCCACAGCTCTCGTTAGTAGCACAGTTGGTATAATCACCGTCCTCCCCACACTGGGTGGAAATGACCTTGCGTTCGAATCCTGTCAAGGGCGCGAGTAATTTTTATGGGCCTGTCTTTTTCACAACGTGGCTGAGTTAGTCAGTCTTGGGCGAGTTTTTCTCCCGGAAACTCGGTTTTCGTCCAGCAAACAGCAAATTGACCACAGAACACCCGCAATTTATAGACATAATACGGCATAATATGACCTAAGTTGCTGATGCACCTAAAACCCACCAATCAACCAATACTGCAACATCAGCCTGCATTGTTGATACCTAGTGGGGTTTCGCTGTTTTCGCCATATTCTATTTTTTTCATTACCTTGAAATACAAGAAAAAACCAGAAAACATTTTTGCAATTCTCCTATTCAGTGTCTGTGTTACTGAGCCCTGTGTAACCGTATCATTTTTTTTTTTTTTTTTTTGGGGTATCGCAGAATAGGGTGTCGCAGCAGATACCCCATTCATGACAAGACACAATAAGTTGTGCGTTCTGAAATGCCGCTCTGGTTATATTGTTGTATTGGGATTTTATTTGATTAAGCCTTTTTGTTACTCTGTACAAATCTTGGCCTCTCTCACCAACGAGCTGTTTCCGACCCGGATCGCTGTTAGCTGCATGTTCTTTGGTTATTGTACCAATTTTGACACATTCGAGACATAGCTGTCCGTGAAAGCACAGCAGAGGGTCTAACTGTGTTTTCGCGCTGTTACTAAAGATGCGTTCCAGTTCATGAAACGTACGTTGTACGTATTAAAGTGGCCACTCAGTATATAAACTGAGTAGGCCATAACGAGTTCCAAGAACGAAGTGGCAAGTCGCTGTAGCCTGATTTCAGCGGTAACGAATTCATGGAGGAGATGATTAATAAATCAATACAAATAGATACAAATGGCAATTTTAAGGGAATTCAGCATGATTTTGCAAATGGAAAAATTTAACTAAGAGCATAAATTGCTATCACAATCACGCACGAGTTGGATATAGGAAATAACTTTGACATTGTTTATTTGGACTTTAAACAAAGCATGGTTGAACTTGTTTAAACACGAAAGATTTCTATATAAGAGGGAACATATTTGGCTCATATGCAAGATCCTTGGATGGATAAGGAATGGCTACATGGAAGGCAACAACATTATTGTAATTTAATGGTTGCTCTTCTGAATGGTTAGAAGTGGCTAGAACTATTGTTTGGATTATAAGTGGAGTAGCAGTAAAAATGAATAAATATCAAAGGTAAATTTCTGATATTTGGCCACGGGTAACAAAAATCCTAGTTACGCCTCTTGTTTATCTTGGTTTTTCATCCAAAAGGCAATTTACAAGTATAATATACATGTCGCATGGTATTAGCGCATTGGCACTTACCAGAAAACAAACTCAATATAATCCACACTACAGAAATCTTTATTATCTACCCTACGGTGAAACAATTATAGCAGGCTAGATTAAATTCCTCATTAAAACTTTTGGCAAGCCTGTGGTGTTTAATGAGCTCGTAACCTGACAAAGGGAATATATTTATAACATGTTCACCAATAAAAACTCAGCACAGTAATGTACTCATTACTATACAATAAGAATTACGTTTATAATGCACTTTTTTTTATATCATTTTAAAATTCAAGTCTATCTCATAGAAGCAGAATACAAAAGTCAGTTAAACTATGATCAGATGCAGGACTTCTTTAAAAGCTATAGACTGTAGGGACTGAAATTTACCAAGAACAGAAAAGTTACGAACCTGCTTTGTGTTCGTCGGAAAACCTCCTACCACCATCTTCCTTTGGATTTGTTGACAAACTTCCGGACTTTTCTGAAGTCAGTCTATCAGCAGCTATTGGGGCACCTACAATGGCGACAGCTCTTCCACTCGGCGGCGCTTCAGGTGGCACATCCCCGTTTCCCCTAAGCGGGCATCCCGGAGGCTTAACGAAACTTTCTTTGCGTAATTCGGATCTTTTTGAGACAAGTTCAACAGGGTCGACGAGGGATTCGGGTAAATTATCCAGAATCTCCGATGGTATTCTTCGAAAGATAAGACGAGCTTGCCCAGAGCGCTCTTTCTGACGAAGGTGAACAGCAGAGAATGCGTTATCGTCGCTCGATCTACTACATGACATTACTCTCGAGAGCAACCTCCGTTCACCGGAAGTAACCCCATTCTGGGGGTGCTCTCTGTGTGCGCACATTTCCATTAGCTACGGACTATACACAAGGCTATTTGACGATTTGGACAAGATTTCTGCTCACTTGACAGAGATTTTCACTGTCGAGTACAGCAATCTTTCTCTCAGCAATTCTGCAGATTCTTTCAGAGTAAACTGATCAGTTTTCTCACTGCTAAGCTGTAATTATTCGAGAAGGTTATTCGAGACATGCGAGTAGTGAACAGCAGGTGGTTGATGCAGCTGTGTATAGCTGGCCGTCACTAGTGCCAAACGTGTGGCGTAGGCGGAGCCATTGTATATAATTCAAACATTTGCCCTTCTGAGTATTTACTGACCCTTTCGTCGCTATAGCAACCTGTTGACATACGTTAGATTAAGCTGCTCTGTAGGAAGAGGAGGGGAAAGCAAAACATGTGCGGGTACATAGCAATGAAGTACCTTGTTTTTTCCGGGAGGGAGAAATAAGAGGGGAGAAGTGGAGAAGGAAGTTGAAATATGATACAGATGTTTAGCTCCATAGCGCAGTACCACAACCTTCACGTGCCAGGATTCTGTTCACATTCAAAACCATATCGACACTTTCTCTTGCGTCACAGTGACTACCTATTGGTTGCAGCGTTTAACTTCAAGATGCTTATGTCTCAGGACAGGAAGCAACATGTTTAGGTTAAATCAACTCTAGGGGGGAGGGGGAATCTTTTATTTTTGATATAGCTTATTTAATATTTGATAGAGTTGTTTATTTTCAAAGGTAATTTGAAAATTTCAAAGGTTGATTGTTTATCCACTAAAGCGAGTGGATAAACGTCGATAGAGAAACTGATTTCCACAAATGAATTTATATTTAAATTTACTCTTCATACTCCGGAACGGTCACAAAGGATCAGAGGAAATTCAAATTATAAATTATTATTTTAACTGTACCAGAGCTTGTTGCTCATTTTCGTAGTGCAAAGGTTCCCAAACTTGAATACCTTTGGGCCCACTTTATATTTTTTTAAATTCACTTGTCCTCCCCTCCCCCAAGTTCCAGAACAAGTGTAAATAAACAGATTTGACTTAAAATTTAGTTATGAATATAGATACTTTTATAAATTAATATATACTGTACTTCAATACATTTAATCTCAACGAAATAAAATACGAATAATAGAAATAAATAAAAACGCTTCGCACCTGAATTAGTGGGATGGTTTGTCATGAAAACAACAAGCACACCCCAAAACAGTGTTTTCCCAAGAGGGGGGGGGGTTGCTCCACACATTGGGTACTTCGGCTGCAGTGTAGTATTTCTGTAAAAGTGTGTGTGTGTGTGTTTACGGCCAACTTTCAGGCAGGGATGACTCTAAACTAGCAGGTAGCAACTAACGCTCTACAGTGCTTCTCAACCTTGGAAAAGCATAATTTTTGTACGACACACAGAGATAAACTGGGGAAGATTTTGGGATGTCTATAAGGACTCTGAAAAATTTATTGCATTTGCATTATAATATATATGTAATTATGATAAGAAAAGCAAAATATAAATACTATGAAAGATATTAAATATTTAATACTAAATTCATACATAACTTCCAAATAAAATCTTTTCAATTTTTTTTTAAAATGAGAAACTTGAGCTTGCTTCTGTGAACATGAAATTTTTATATCAGGTTTTATTCTTGAAATGGCTACGCGTAACTCCTGATCCAGACTTTTTAATGATGATTTCTTCGAATTCTTGATAGTCACCATCGACAAGAAACTGTTCGCACAAACAGGTGGTAGAATGGAAGAAGAGTGTCAATTTCTTTTTCTTCGATTGAAGGAAACTCCTTTCTCGCCATTAACCAAAATTTGGCTAACCCATTTCGAATCCAATCAAATTTTTTACATCAAGTACTTCAAAATAGTGATGAAGTTTTTCTTCAAGCAAATACAAATGTTGCTCTACTAATCCCAATAATTCTTCTTTAGGATTAAAAAAAAACACCGATTAAACATCATTAGTGATCCTTTTTTTAACCTAATTTTTCCAAAGTTGAACTTTTTATTTGAATCCATAAACTTTGTCCGTACACATTAGTATGTTTTCATGTGATCCTTGCAATTTTTGATTTAGCTCATTCAGGTGCTCAAAAATATCAGTGAAGTAAGCTAGTTTTAGGAGCCAATAACTATCCTTCATTAAATCTGCAAAGTAAGAATTATTCACAAAAAAAATTTTGAACTCTTCTCTTAGCTCATAAATTCTTGATAAAACTCTTCCTTTAGACAGCTGACGTACTGCAGTGTGAAATAGCAGAGTGGTATTTCCATCCCATTTCTTTGCACAAAGCTGAAAACAGACGTGACTTTACCGGCTTGGGTTTTATTAAATTCGCGATCTTGATAACATCATCTAATGTGGAATTCAGATCCGCAAGCAAACTTTTAGATAAGAGCTTCTCTGTGAATGAAACGATGTACAGTATTACCTGAATTTATTATTATTATTATTATTATTATTATTATTATTATTATTAGCTATATGGTGCAAGGAAGCCTGAGGCTTATGCTGCACCAGCAAAAAAAAAAAAAAAAATTCCGGAGCCACTCTGAGAGAGAGAGAGAGAGAGAGAGAGAGAGAGAGAGAGAGAGAGAAAGAAAAAAGGGAATCACCAAGAAAGAGAAGAATGATGATATCCAGCTCGGGATCCTGGGTGTGCCATGCCCATACTCACCAGATGTGAGCCCCTGGGGTGATTTTCCGGGTTTTCAGAACGAACTCTTGATTAAAAACCTTTAACGTTTCCGGTCATTGCAGCTGCACCATGTACACAAGCTTAAGCAATCTTTCCATGATATTTTATTTGTCTCAAAATATTCATTTACCACTTTGAATATTTCATTCCCAGTAGTGTGATTTGGCAATCTTTGCAGAACAAATGATGTCCTTTCAAGCATTTCTCTTCAATGGTTCTAACTAGTGCTATTAATTGAGCATAGTTATTAACGTCTGTAGATTCCTTAATTTGCAATGAAAATATTTTAGATTCGATAATTCTCCGAATTAATTTTGTTTCTGTGTCATCTGATGTGTCTTCAATGCGTCTACTAAGTGTTTTCATTCGAAATTTTTTTTTCGAATAAAAACTTTTTCAATTTCCTTTGCTTCTTTTTCCCCAAGCATAAGCAATTCTGAAATTGGATGAGGCATTTTGAATTTGGCCACCAACTGGGCGTCCTTATAACTAGCCTCTTGAGCTCGATTTGATACTGTTGTAATCGAATTCATAAAAGAACTTTGCTTCCTATTTTGCTTTTGAAGACGCTTAAAAATTTTAAATCTTTTTCTGCACATGATGGATGTTTCGTGGTAAGGTGCCGGCGTAGTTTACTTGGTACCATTGCTTTCTTTGACAACTCTTCTAGCCAAATATGACATATGGGTCGAGGAAGAGAAGAAATTCTCAGATAATATCGGAGCATACAAATCCATATTTGATATATTGCCTAAATACCTGCTTTATCTTTTTTTTTGGACTACTTTGTTTGTCCCGTGAATCTGATGGCTTTCTAGCTCTCTTCAAAAAGTTTTTCATTATGGGTGGAAAATAAATATCTACAAAATTTTAATTTAGTTAAATATGAAATACTTAATAAAGCAATTTAATAAATATATTTTGAATAATTATTTGTTTTTAGATATAAACATTGATTTTTATTTCTAAAAGTAAGCAATAACTTATCATACATATACATATCTTTAAAGTAAAAAAATGTGAAAGCTGGTTCAAAATAATTCGAAAAAACCAATAGGCAAAACGAGAAACAAATCACGACTAAAGTAAATTCTCATTTTTTGGCGTTTAAGCGGTGATATCGGGCTGGATTTTCATATAAAAAATTGATTTTTTAAAATTTTATTATTATTATTGCTCTTATATTATTTCTCCCTGATTGGGAGTTCCACCTCGTGATGGTTATTGCTACCAAGTAAACAGGGTGGTTTTTGTTGTTATGTCTGTGTTTACTGTTGGTCGAGGAACTCTCTGACTATCCTACAGGTGTTCAGGATTGCCACTTTCTAGAGTTCCTTGTAGGTGTTCGCTGGGAGACCTTTTGCTTCTAGGCTGTTATGAAGGGTCTTTGGCACCATACCGGTGAGTGATGCATATGCTACATCTCTTTGATCTCCTGTCTTAGGTTCGTGTACTTCCTGATTTTTTCCCCATGGGTTTTCTGCAGGTTGCCAGTGTTGAGTACAACTATGTCAATCAGATAAATAGCCTTTTCCTTCTTGTCCACAAGGGTTATGTTCAGTCTGTTGTGCGTGGTTGTCTTATCCGTTATTATGGCGAGGTCCTAGTACAGCTTGTGGGTTGGGGTCTCTAGTACTGCCCGGGGTTCGTACTTGTAGTACAGTACACTTTCTTCGATCAACTGGCATTTCCTTGCTAGCTTCTGATGTATTATCCTGGCTACCTGGTCGTGTCTATGAGTGTACTCAGTCTGTTTGTTTGTTTGTTATTTGGTTTTTAGGAGCATTAGCAACTAAGGCCATATTGCTCCAGGGATATGCGGTGGTCATTCCCTGACCTTTCTGCATCCTCCATATTTGGTGGCTCACGGGCTCGAACCCCGGTCTAATCAAGAAGCGTGTGCTACGCACTGCTGCTCCTACCCACCTGGCTACGAAGGCGCCTACTCAATCTGGGTATCAGTACCCAGGTACTAGCCTGAGTGTAATCAGTCTGTACCTTGCATCCCGCAATGATGCAAGTTACCAGATGATGTGTTGGATCGTTTCTGAGGCCAGAAGGCATCGCCGACATGTGTCATCGGACACTCCGGGATCCTTGGCGATGTATTTTCTAGTTTCTGGTGTTGATTACCTGATCTTGGTTGATGAGCATGAATCCTTCAGTCTCTGGGAAGGGCGTCCCACTCGTCAGTCATGCATTGGAAGCAATTTTATCTATGTGGTCTTGATGGATATCATTGTAGTGTCGTCTGCCGTGGAGCGTCTTCTCTGCCCATCTTTCTAACTTCGTTTGTGCCTTCTGATTGGGAGGGGACTCCTCGCTTAGGTTGAGTGGGGTATACCACATCTATCTTCCTAATGACCTGGTGGAGTGCTGCTGTGTGTTTCTGGAAGTAATCCTTCAGATTAGCAATCGCTGTTTTCTGTTGCTCGATGAGGTCTATCAGACCCATTCCTCCCTCTTTCCGAGAAATTTCCAGTCTCTCCACTGATTTCAGGTGGTGTTGGCGGCTCTTTTTTTTCATCATTGTCCTTGTCTTTCTCATGATATTCTCCAGCTCGGTGTTAGTCCAGTATATGTCCCCGAAGGTGTATGTTAGCACTGGGACTGCATAGGTGTTTGTGGCTTTAACTGTGTTTCCTTCGTTCAGCTTTGCTTTCAGCAGGCTTCTGAGTCTGACAGTATTTTTCGGTCAGTCATGCCTTAATTTCCTTGTGCTATAACTGCTGAGTCTACATCATTCCCAAGTATTTATAGGCCTCTCCCTCTGCCATGGCTTTGATCTCTTTACCAGTCTGCAGCTGGTAGTTTCGGTTGACTAATTTTCCCTGGTGCAATCCGTGGGTCTTGAATTTATCTACACTAAATTCCATCCTAATATCATTGCTGAATTCTTCGGTGATCCGGGGTAGTTGCTGGAGTTGCTTCTTAGTTCCCGCGTATAGCTTGATGTCATCCTTGTACATCAGGTGGGTGAGGGTGTACAGGTTCTTCCTTCCTTCTTTGAGGTTATACCCGTACTTGCTGCAGTACAGCACAGTGGATAGCGGGTTAAGTGCTAGACAGAACCACAGTGGGCTCAGGGAATCTCCCTGAAAGATTCCTCTCCTGATGGGTATTTGTCTGGTTGTGATGTTCTCGACCTTAATGGTGGTACACAATTTCGCCATCGTTTCTCCTAGGAAATTTGTTACTATTGGATTGACTTTGTAGATGTTCAGCACCTCTATTAGCCAGCTACGAGGCATAGAGTCGAAGGCCTTGAGGTAATCGATGTAGGCTGTCTACATGTTGCGGCGCTTCTTGTAGGCTTGCTCTATAACAGCGGCATCTATGGTTAATTGCTCCTTGCATCCTTTCTGTTGTTCAGCTATTATGTTCTGGTTTGATATCTTCCTGGTTGTGCAGCTGGTCAGGATCATGTGCATTGTAGGGAGGCAGGTGATTGGCCTGTATTTCGCTGGGTTTCTTGTATCTTCGTCTTTAGGTTTCAGATATGTGATTCCTTGAGTGAGAAACTTAGGGACTGTCTCTGGGTGCCTTATCATTCGGGTAAACTGCTCTGCCAGGTGCTTGTGTGTGCAAGTGAGCTTCTTGTACCAGTAGTTGGGGACGTTATCTATTCCCGGAGTTCGCCAGTTGTGAGAGTTCTTGATCGTCTGTTTTACTACTTCTTTCCGAATCTCCCACCCACTCATCTCTTGTACGGCCCCTGGTTTTCTTTCATCCTAATTCTATCCAGGGGGCTGGTTATGTCTTACTTCCCTGCTCCATATGTTGCCCCAGAACTCCTCAATCGCCTTCTGTTCGGGTGGTCTGTTCCCTTCTTTCCCGAGACTTCTATAGAAACGTCTTTGGTCCTCATTGAAGGTTCGGTTGTTTATTTTCCTCTGGAAGCTCTCTTTGTATCGGCATAGTCTCTTGCTGAGTTTATAGCCTCAGAGGCTAATGCGCCATAAAATCCTAAAAGAAACAAATCTTGCTGAGTGCGAGGAGGTGCTGCTTCAATGTGTCCAAGTACTATCCTATTCTCTGATTTTTTTGCCTCATGTTTGCTGTGGACGCTCTCTCTCTTGAGGATGCTCTTCACTTTTCCAATCAATTTCTTACTCCTATTACCCCGTTGGAACAGGGTCAGTTGGCCTCTCTTGACTCTTAATTCTTCTATCTTCTGCTGAAGCTTTCTTTCCCAAACTGGTGGTTTCTTCTGTATTCGGTTCTTCTGCTGCTGGTCTCTCGTTTCTCTTCCATTAATCCTAGTGGCTGGTCTCCAGTGTTGTACCATTATTATTAGCCATATGGTGCCAGGAAGCGTGAAGCTTTTGTTGCACCAACCTCACGGAGAATAATTTACCTCTTTTGGTCAGAGCTGGGACATCTTTGCTTTGCTTCAGGAATTCTCTGCCAAAGTTTTTAAAAGAAGACAGGAGTTAAGAATTCTATTGCAGGATACCAATTAACGGAAGTGCTGCACATTTGACGATAGAATGCTTGTTGTCATCGTCATTGGATGTTTCTGGATTATAGTGCGAGTTGATCTTCAGCTCCTGGATACCCAAATGTAGGCTTGCATTTGTGGCTGGACTCTAAGGGAAGATAATGTTAAACTTAAGTGTTAATGTTAATGTTTTTCTAAGTGTTACTGTTAAGTTAATGTCAGTCTAAGTGCATGTATGTACTTGCTAATTACATGTAAATAAATGTATAATGTTGCTTTTGTTTCAATAAGTGTACATTGTTCCTAGTTGGAATTTTTTTTTCTTTTTCGCTGGCCTCCAAGTCTGGGCAGCCTTGGGGGGCGGCATTGCTGGCACCTACCGGTATAGCACTTTAACCGGTGGGTGCGGTATTTGTGCATTTGTGCACACACAGAGAATGGTTGATCCCTGGTGGCAAAATGGTCTGACACAACACTTTTTTCAGGCCTGTTTTTCAGAGGTTCTGAGCTATTACAGGTGGAGGTCTAGGAGCCACCCTTCATATCAGGACTAACATGCAAATGTATACAAGGGGCACAGCATATATAAGAGTATGTATATAAATCTTGTATGTAAATTGATTAATATGTATCTTGAGAATGTATATACAGTCGTGTTTTAATAAATAAAAATGAAAAAATGCACCCACCAAAAAAAAAAATTCTGAGTTACCCAGAGAGAGAGAGAGAGAGAGAGAGAGAGAGAGCGATGATGTCTAGCTGAAAACCCTGGGTATGCCAAGCCAATAGTCACCAGATGTGAGCCCCGGGGATTAAATTTTTTTTAACAAAGATAAGAGAAAAAACATTATCATAAGTAGTATAAGGTTGGGGTTCTAGCCGAGTACGGCTCTATGAATTTTGGCGTCAATTTTCGTGCGTGCTGCCGCGTCGGTCGCTTGTTTTGCCATTTCGGTTTTGCGCGTGTGCCGGTGAGGCGAGCCGAGGTTTAGGCTTAGCTGTTGCGCCGAGGCTTAGTTGCGGAGTCGGAGGAAAAAATATTTTAGTTCTTATTTCGCCCGCTAGATGGCGCCACTTATTTTTCGCATTAAATATATTAATTTTATTTTCGCTTTGCCGAGGCTCGAACCCATGTCGTTGCTACTGGTGGTCCGGTGCTTATCCCCACGGCTACCCTTTCAGTTGTAAGAATATGTGTAAATGTAGCTCTTATAGTTAAGAGTGGTGTGAGTGTGACGTAGGAAGTTGTATTTCGCCTTGTTCTGATTGGAGGGGGATATGAACCGATGTTCTGATTGGTTTGGGGGTATAAACCGACTTCGACTCTGAGTCTACCGGTGATTTTCTGGTCTGTTGATGCCGTAGAAATTGTCTGTTTTTGCCGCGTTGGTTTTCAAGGTAGCATTGGAGGGTGCGCAATGAATTGTGGGTTCGCGCACGCACACACACACAAGCCCGAGTTCTCGCGCGCGCGCACGCACACACACACACACAAGCCCGAGCTCTTGCGCTCGCGCATGCACACACACACACACACACACACAAGAAAATAGAGCAGTAGACATTCTTTCCCAAGACAAAGGTTTTGGCGGGAAAAACGTGGACGCTGTAGACATACGGGCACTTGGGGGGGTCACAAAAGTTCGAGCACGACGATGGCCACGACAACAGAAGCCCACGAAACAGTGCCGCCATCTAGCGAGTCATTCTGAAAGCTGAAATCAAAGATTTTATTTTATTTAAGGTGTTTAAATTTTTTTTTTTTCCTAGGTAGCTATGACTTTGCCGTTTAAATATATTTCAGTGGCTTTGCAATATGTGGAAGCAATCTGAAAGCTGAAAATTAAAAGATTTTATTTAAATATATATATATATATTTTTTTTTTTTCTCTACATACTTCTTGAACGGAGATTGCCACGACATCGTAACAACCAAGAAAATGTGTCGCCATCTAGCGTGTCATTCTGAAAGTTGAAATTAAGGATTTTATTTAAATATATATTTTTTCTCTCACATACGGATACTTGGTGTCACAATACTTCTTGAACGGAGATTGCCAAGACATCGTAACTACCAAGAAACTGTGTCGCCATCTACCGATCTATTCTGCAAGTTGAAAAGCTGAAAAATTAAGTATTTTTATATGTTTAATGTTATGTTATGTGTTTTTTTTGATGGTTAAATTTTTATATGTATATATTTTTACCCATAACTATTTATGATGGTTCCTCTTCAAGTTTGAATTTGTATCCTGATGCTTAGTCTATCTTGAAAAAAAAAAAAAAAAAAACCTGAAAAGTAAAATGTATTGATGTGTATATATATTTATTTACCTTCTTCGTGATATGGTGGTGCCATCTTCAGATTCTTTCCACAACTTTGAATTTTTTTTTTTTTTTTTTAAAAATCTTTATTCGAAATCATTTCTTTCCTAAAAGTAAATTCTCAATTTTTAAAAAAAGGTTATTGATTAATGGAAAATTAAAACTTAATTTCTACTTTCTAAGAAAAAAAAGACAGACAATATTTTTCAAATAGACATGTTTTTATTGGTAAGTTTTACAGATGTTGTTACTAATCACAAAAAATCAACACAAAAACTTACATATGCACATTGCTTTGATCAGAACGGATACTTCGTATATTTCGTAGTGTAAGCAGTTTGAAGTTCTTCGATCATCGAAACTACAGCATTGTACAAAGCATAATCGTTGAACTCAGTAACTACACCTTCTTTCGAGCACTTAGCAGAAAAAATTTTAACACTTGTAGATGGTTCAGCATTTCTTACGAAGTAAGCATACACGTCGTTAAACGAAACATCGATAGAGCCAGTAAACACATCGTTCTTTATACGTTCTCTAACACAATCAAGATGCTCAAGTATAACTGATTGCATTAACAGAAATGCGGGTTTTTCGTCTTCTAGACGTTGAAGAAAAGAATCTATGTCTATGATTCTATTAGATATAGCTTCAAGTTCAGAAAGGTGGAGAGTCATTCGTCGTTCTGCAGATAGCGAGAATTGTTTCCAATAGAAATCACAAGCACCAACATCTGTATTGATTCGGATCCCCGGTAGATGGATTTCATCTTTAGATCTGGCTCTTACGGAAAGCAAGATATCAGTCATTTTGTTTTTGAATTCTTCACACTGGTTTCTGGATAGCATCATGTGCGTATTAGTTGTCTCAATCGTAACATGTGGCTCGAATTCGTGACAATAAACACGAACTGTGCTACTATGGCTCAGACGTCTGTAGAAAGTTACGTTTGGTCGTCTTATATCATCAAACATTTCGTGCTTTGGCATTTTGGAAAAAAACTGCAACAGTGGAAAAATTTACAACCGCACTGAGAAAGTTCCAAACTGTAAATGTGGTCCAAGGGCTATAACAGCATGTGTTTAGATTCTAGCCGTATTGTTACTGGCTTATAAACTCGTGACGTATCAGTAACAGGTAGAGGCATGTCGTACAAAGGTTATATAGCCTCATATAGTTAGCGCAGGTGTTGCTCCCAGGTCTTTGTTCACTTTTAGAACGCTAAAGCATAAGATAACTCAACTTCAAAAGGCTTCGTTTGGTCACAGCTAGACACAAGACGTACAAAGACTAAAGGAGATACCACCCCTCCAAGTATGCTCTACCGCTCCCAGAGCCTTTGTACGACATGTGCCTGTGATACCGCACCCTAGGCTTTGTTCAAAATGTAGAGTGACAAAAAGATGTCGATCGGGAACTGGGTAGGCACATGTCATATAACTAGGGGTGATGTCAATCCCGAGTCTTTGTTTAAATTTAGAATAGTAAAAGCTAGATCAACTTCAAAGGCGATGGTTGGGAACAAATAGAAACATGTAGTACAAAGGTTATATAACAGCACATAGCTTTAGCTGGCATCGTTTCGAAGCCTTTGTAGTAACAAAAACAAAAAGATAATTCAGCTTCAAAGATTACCTTCAAAGATGTCACGCCCTTACTGACGATTAAGTATTTCGCTCTCATACCATAGTGATTTCCTATAGACTGTGACTTTCACTCTCATACCGTAGTAATTTCCTATTGGCTGTGACGTTCACATACTCTTGAATCTAAAACACAGATTGGTTGCTGTCAAGTAAAAAGGAGCATGTTAACTAATAAGTTGTTTTAGCAACAGTATTATATACGATAATTCCGATACGCCCCGTACTCACCTTCATGAACCCATCTCATTGGTTAAATTTTCACCTTTCCATACCAATCTGATTGGTTGTATTAGATTAACATTTGAACCTGTTTGAGTTTAAAAGGGCTAGTTTTTGTGTTTATTTCTTCATGTTACTCTCACGTTTTTTCCATACAATGTTGTGTACGTACAGTTTATGCTTATGTTCGGGGTCAGTTGTCACTTCTGATAAAAGTTCAGAGTGTTGTAACCCTTGGGTTTCCGACAGTGATATAGACCTTTGGGAAGTTGCTGATGGTTGTGAGTCCTTTGACTGCAACGACCCAAAATATTTTACGAAAATACGGAGTTCAACTCCCATTAGTACGGGGCAGTCCTTTTGCAATTCATCTCTATCACTGGATGATAGCCTTTATTCTGCAAGTTGGCATCCTTCATACGACGGCGACATATCAGCATCCAACTCCTCACGATCGACATCAGAACTGTCAACAGGATCGGAAAACGTTGATCGTGAGGCTCGGTCCCCTGATATAATCGTCGTGGGGGAGTATGAAGAAGAAGAAGAAGAAGAAGACAATGATGTTGGTCCTTGGAATCCCTATGCCATTGACGAGAGCGGTTTTTCGACGTCCGGTGCTTCCACAGTGCCCATCATCTGGACCGATCAAAGTAACGACGGGTTGACAACAGATGATGGCTACTGCAGCGTGGTTATCTAGATTAGGGAATCTTTAGTAGTAAGTATTTTGTATCTTTCTTTAGTTTTTAAGAATAAAATAGAATATTCTTTTGTAACTTTTATCTGTGTCTCTTTTTTTTCTGTCGAAGTACCGTTTTCTGTCCGGAGAGACAAGCGTACTTCTCGTCTCCTTGAGTCCTCAGTAACAAAAGGGTTTGGCTTTACTTTCGCTAAACGTGTGGTAGGAGACGACACACACACTCCAAGACACATAGCGAAAGCTAACCACCTAGTCATCATACTATCAACATTAGAAAAAAAAAAAAAAAAACCCCAGTGAAATCCCCATGTTTTTGACACTAAGCAGTTTTTTCAATGGCTACCTCTGGTGACGTCTCCTTTTTTTTTCAGGATGTCGGCGAAGTCGATCGGGCACGTCTTCCCCATCCTATTCCCACCGACGTCACATTCGTGACGGCACTCGGATGGGAATCGCAGGGCGCCGGGGTGTGGGGGGAATCGCGGCACCCCTACCACCCATCACTTTGTGATGTGCGCGCGCACGGGGGAATCGCGGCACCCCTCCCACCCATCACGTTGTGATGGGCGCGCGCACGGGGGGGATCGCGGCACCCCTCCCACCCGTCACGAAGTGTCGGGCGCGCTTAGATGGAGGAATACACTTTTTCCGTGTCAAGAATGGTTTCATGGAAAAAGACAACTTCCAAAAAAAACCTTTTTCATAACTCACAGCTTTTTTTTAAAAAAAGGGGACAATGTTTCGTTTTTCTGGAGACGTCACCTTCTGTCTTTACAGTTGCTAGTCCTACCTCTCGCATCGGCGCGCGAACACACACATAAATACTTGGTCCAGACTAGCGCGCGCTCATTTACATAATGTTTCACCATCCATTCACAGCGATAGTCTCGGGAGCAACACAGAGTGGAAAGACAACGTTTGTATTGTCGCTATTAGAAAATAGTGAAAGTTTAATTTCGCCACCACCTCAAAGAATCGTCTATTGCTATTCAGAGTTTCAAGATAAGTTTCGGTGTTACTCGCAAATCGAGTTCGTGGAGGGTTTA
This sequence comes from Mastigoproctus giganteus, assembly GCF_048544385.1. Taxonomy (NCBI): domain Eukaryota; kingdom Metazoa; phylum Arthropoda; class Arachnida; order Uropygi; family Thelyphonidae; genus Mastigoproctus; species Mastigoproctus giganteus. The sequence continues at coordinate 124,437,551 of NC_143579.1, read as the reverse complement.
AACATCCCCGAATTCGATCCATCGGTAAAACATTTACTTGTTTTAGACGATCTCATCAACCAAGCAAAGGATAGTATTGTCGTTTCGGAAATATTTATAAAAGGATCACATCACAGAAATCTGAGTGTTATTTTGTTAACACAAAACCTGTTTTCGCAAGGATCGCAGTTCCGTACTATTAGTTTGAATTCGCACTATCTGATTGTTTTTAAAAACCCTCGCGACTCAAGACAAATCTCACACCTAGCAAGTCAAGTTTTCCCCGGGAGATCACGTTTTAGTCGACATATATAAGCATGCAACACGCGATCCTCATTCATATTTACTGTTTGATTTTTGTCAGAACACTGATGATAGATTGAGACTGCGCTCACACGTGTTACCAAACGAAGGACATACGATTGTTTACATCCCCATATGGCTCTGCGTCTAAAAAACAATGCTAACTTTATAAGGTATCTGTCGGAAGTTCGACCGAAACAGGCAACCGCTTTATTAAGGAGTTCAAATCAAACACAAATAAATTCACTCTGTGAAATATGTAAAAACATAGTCAAAGGTAGCATTCCGTTGACAGACAGAGTGAAAAACAAGTTACAACGCAAAAAACGTCTGCTCAGAACACTAGCAGATAAAAAAGTAGCATTTAAAACTAGGCGGAAATTAATTCTTCAACAAGGAGGTTCACTGTTCCCCCTGATAGCAAGCATAGTTGTTCCACTCATCACAAGTTTAATCAGAAGATGAGTGAATCTTTCCGTAAATTCTTGCTTGTAGCTGCACCGCCAGAACAAAAACAGATGCTCTCTTTAGACGAGAAAATGTCTGAAATCTTAAAAAGACAGGATTTGCAGCCCGAGTCTAAAGTTAAAATGTATCTTCAGATACTACAGTCATATTTAGGCCTGAAAACTAATGCCGCAAAACAAGCGTCCTCGTCGGCATCAAGCGATATCGAGACCAGCGCATCGAACGTAACGGCGTCGCTACCCACAATCCCCTCCTCTGAAGCGTCGGAGCAACGGTACTCCAAGAGCGAAGTTACAAAGCCTCGTAAGCAGGTCAAGCGCAGATATACGGCTTTAATATCGCCTCGTCGTTTGAGACGTAAGCATACGTGGATTTCGTTGTGGTAAGTTTTTTTTCAATAAAACAGACACTTTTTAAAAATAAATAAAATTTTATTTTGTAAGTAAAGGTTCAATTACATGTAATGTGGCTAACAAATCATTTGCCCACAAATCTTTACAATAATATTTGTTTACAATCTTTGACATAGAAATATTTCTACACCGATGAGTCAGGAAAAAAATACAATGTAGTCCACACGCTATAGATTCTGGATGTTGAATCACCACTTTGTTATAAGTCCATTTCTTACTGTTTTGGTTAAGGAACTCTGCAATGTCCGGTGTCGGCGGTCGTGCAAAGCTGTCGAAATATTGACTGCTGTTTTTTCCCAGAAAAATGCAAACCCAGTGAGTACCGGGCAAATACGAAAAGTCCGTATTAATGACTAACAATGCTGGTTTCCTCTGTATTTTTGACGGTAACTCGTCCCTGGCACAGACACCGATCAGATGTTTTCTCGATTCACTGTCTGCTTCTAAAACCTTTAATATATCTCTAGTGTTCATAATTCACGAGGATTGAACGGTCTTTAGTCACAGAAAGAATGTTTTCGAATTCGGCATACAAGATCACTGTTACGTTTTCGGGAAGAGGTTCTGCGAATTTCAGTTCAAGTCGAACACCGCCTCGCCGTAAAGAAGTGATGTGCGTGCCGACAGCGTTACTGTCGGGAGTTAGGTCGAAAGCATAAAGCACATTCCCTTCTGTATAATCCAGGATTGATATGTCGTTTCCACAGTCTGAATTCCATTTGTTTAGCGATGTGAAAAGAGACAAGTAGGACCGGGTGTAATGTCCATTCTTATAATCGGGTGTTAGCGGAATGGAAGGATGCTGCACACCATCAGCCGTCAGAAGTAAATAGCACAGGTTGTAGTGACCAAAATTGAATGGGTTGGTTTTGAGGGAGCCATTGAAACCATCACTGGACACAATACCGACTATTAAACGAGTGGGGATCTGGCCTAGATATATATTATCTCGGGTAGAGTCTGACATGCCTTTTGGTATTGAATAGTAACTTACATCAGCTCTGTTAATGGGATATACAAGAGGATGTTTTTCAAGAACACTCATGTGGGCTAACTGTATGCTGGGGTTAAGTTTAACTTTACGCACAAAAAGACAGACTTCGCGTATATGAATTTTAGCAGTATTGTCGAGAGACAACAGACAGAACTCGGGCGAACTGCGAACCATTCTCAGGCGGAGCGATAAATTGTTAATAATATATTTGTCCTGATGGCACAAATCTAGTCTGAGACGACCCAGAAGTTCCACAGTTTTGGTTTTCGAAAAAAACTTCATACGTTGATTCATACCACTGTCAGGCTGAGAAAACATTTGTGATACATCCGAAAAATTGTCTTTTACGAACAGTTCTGTAGTGAGCTGTGATTTTTTTGCTCCTCTGTCAAAATTCAAAAGCGTTTCTAAATAAGCTCTGTAGGGGTATGTGTCGCTGCTTGGATTAATTAATTTGTCTTGAACGAAAAGATCCACATGTTTAAACATGGAGTGAAAAAAGTTGTTGACAACTCCTACACTCGACTGTAATTCTTTTCCGTCGCTTTGAGTTAACTGTACTTTGAGTCGCAAATAAGTTTTTCCCAGGTCCAGATATTCTTCTGATGTCCCCGGTACGGAAAATTCTATTGGCCCCGGCGTGTCCACTGAAGCTAAAGGCAAAAAAGTAATGTATGAAGATCGCTCGATGCATAGATTAGTGGCAGGCTGTGCAAACAGGTCTAGTTCTGACATCATAACTTCACCCATCATTGAAAGATGTCCTGATATTTTTTTTTCTTTCGACGCTTACCTCCACTCTGACTACGAACGTTTTGCTTAATGGCCTGTCCTACTTCAGAAGCTCGATTTATAAACGAGCGTTTCACGGGTGCTCCCGAAATGACATCATCTATGATATTACGACCTGCCGATAGCACTTGGCGACCGATGAACTTGGCTGCGGGCTTCAGAAGAGGAGAGAGAAATGTAAATGCTGATCTGAATATACTGCCTAAACCCTGACCTCTCTGGATCGCTGCTCCTGCAAAGTAGGGATTTCCCCCCGCTTGCACTGAGTAGTAATCAACGTACGCGTTCATTGGGGTCGAAAATGTAACTTAATTAGAGTTTTACCACCTCTGAATGGAAATAACTGACCACTGTCTGTGCGAATTTGAATAGAAATGGATTGAATGTTTGAGAGCAGTACAGGGTAATAATCCAAATGTAAGAATTCACCACTGCTTCCGAACGGTACTACTCGCAAAAGAGGCGCTCTGATATCACCCACAACCTGGTCTTCTATCACACTACTATAAACAAAATAAGAGCCTACACCTCTATTTATATCTCCGGGAAATTTCGATCTCGCTGTTCCTTCGAAACCATCGGGCATACGCTCAAAACCGAGTAACTCACCGAGTCCTGTCTCAGGGAAGCGAAGACGCACACTGCTTTCTATTTCGAAAGAAACAAAACCACGGGCATTAACAGAACCTTTAATTTCAGGGGCTATAAAAGTCATAACCTTTAGAATTTCGGAGATGCTATCGTAATTACCATAAGGAATTTTATGCTCGCGAACATCACAAGTCGGCTGTTGTACGAGTACAAGCTTCCTATCAGCACACTCACTGTTAGGCTTTAATGGTGGTAACACTATTTTACCTTTAGGTATCCACTTTCCTATGTACTCCCCTTTAAAAGTTCTAGATTTGTCAACAACTTCACTCACTACTACTTTGTGTACTAGTCCTAGAATTCTGGCAGTTCGTAAAGTCATACGCAACTCACAGCCATTTTTAACGTGAATTGTAAATCTCACTTTGAATTCTGTCTCTTCTACTTTAAGCTCTAAATTGGTATTAAGACCACACATATGTTCAATCAATTTAGACGAATTTTCGTACTCATCGTTCAGCATGTAAACCTCAGGGTTCCTAACTGTCGGTTCTTTCTGCAGAATTGCAAACTCGGCCCAACCTTCGGAAATATTGTCCCATGACTTAGGTACGTGTATTTCTGCAAGCGCTACCAACCACTTGCCTTTGAGAGGTATAGTGTCGGGCAATATAATAGTAAAATTAGCTTGCGTATTCTGGGGATGGAAATCCATGCACGCATTACTCGGTAGTGTTAAGAAGAACATCTTTAGCCGAAACCCAACTGTTGTAGGAAGCAGGGTATCCTAGCCACTTAACACGGAATTGACGTTCTCCTCCCACACGTCGCTCCTTAAGTACTTTTTCAATAAGATACACGTCGATTGGTAACGAGTCGTGAATATTAACAAGTTGTAACTGTTGCTCATAAAAGGTACCTTCGATCGTGTCGCCTGTTTTGTCTTGTACTCTGTACACAACTGGTTTTCTTCGTTTCAATACTTGAGATATAGTAAAAATCTCACGCGTCCAACTGCCCCAGAATCCTTTGCGGAAAAGATTCGAACCTGTACTTAGAACGACACGATCCCCCACTTTAAATTTAGGAGTCTGTTCTTTGGTTTTTTTCAAGTACAATTTCCTGTAGACGTCTTCTTCATTATGCAAAGTGACATCGGCAGGTGGCATTCCTATAGCTCGATGTGGCGTTCGATTATAAGTAGCTACAATGTCGGGAAGAACATGCACATATTTCTTACTTTCAGAATAAGTTATCCATTTAAATATTTTTTCTTTCAGAGTTCGAATAAAACGTTCAGCGATTGCAGCCTTTTTCTCCGATCTAGTAGTATAAAAATTAATGTTGAGAGATTTAAATAGGGCCCTCACATCTTTGTTTATAAACTCTCTACCTCTGTCACTGTTAAGACTGAATGGCGTTTCTTCCTTGAAAATTGATTTGAATGCTTTTACCATCTGCTTCGATGTTTTATTTCTAAGTGTTCTCACCCAGGCGTATCTAGAAAAAGCGTCTATACAGACGAGTAAATAACGCACTCCGCCATTAGCATCAGACAGATTGGAAACTTCTGCTAAGTCACACTGAAACGTATGGTGTATACCAGGAACTATTATTTGGTTTCTAGGAAAATTAACTCTTTGAGGTTTGTGTCTGACATAAGCAGGTTGAGATGACAAATACTCTTTCACGATACGTCTGGGTAATTTTGTATGTTTTTGTAATGCATTAACACCACTAAAACTTCCAACGACGCGCGGATCGTTGTAATCTTGTAACATTTCTTTTTTTCTTTTCCAGATGGACTTCTACGAAAACCAGGAGTACTTATGATGCGACCCCTGTTTCTTTGCATCTTATATGGCGGGTTTGGATGCTAATGGTTAAAGATGGGGTAAAAATAGAGATGACCCCACTATCTTGTAATTTTTTTTATGTTTTTTTTATTATTTATCAATAAACATATCTATTTGAAAAATATTGTCTGTCTTTTTTTCTTAGAAAGTAGAAATTAAGTTTTATTTCGAATATAGATTTAAAAAAAAATTCAAAGTTGTGGAAAGAATCTGAAGATGGCACCACCATATAACGAAGAAGGTAAATAAATATATATACACATCAATACATTTTACTTTTCAGGTTTTTTTTTTTTTTTTCAAGATAGACTAAACATCAGGATACAAATTCAAACTTGAAGAGGAACCATCATAAATAGTTATGGGTAAAAATATATACATATAAAAATTTAACCATCAAAAAAACACATAACATAACATTAAACATATAAAAATACTTAATTTTTCAGCTTTTCAACTTGCAGAATAGATCGGTAGATGGCGACACAGTTTCTTGGTAGTTACGATGTCTTGGCAATCTCCGTTCAAGAAGTAGTGTGACACCAAGTATCCGTATGTGAGAGAAAAAATATATATTTAAATAAAATCCTTAATTTCAACTTTCAGAATGACACGCTAGATGGCGACACAGTTTCTTGGTTGTTACGATGTCGTGGCAATCTCCGTTCAAGAAGTATGTAGGGAAAAAAAAAAATATATATATATATATTTAAATAAAATCTTTTAATTTTCAGCTTTCAGATTGCTTCCACAGATGGCGCCACATATTGCAAAGCCACTGAAATATATTTAAACGGCAAAGTCATAGCTACCTAGGAAAAAAAAAAAAAATTTAAACACCTTAAATAAAATAAAATCTTTGATTTCAGCTTTCAGAATGACTCGCTAGATGGCGGCACTGTTTCGTGGGCTTCTGTTGTCGTGGCCATCGTCGTGCTCGAACTTTTGTGACCCCCCAAGTGCCCGTATGTCTACAGCGTCCACGTTTTTCCCGCCAAAACCTTTGTCTTGGGAAAGAATGTCTACTGCTCTATTTTCTTGTGTGTGTGTGTGTGTGTGTGCGTGCGCGAGCGCAAGAGCTCGGGCTTGTGTGTGTGTGTGTGCGTGCGCGCGCGCGAGAACTCGGGCTTGTGTGTGTGTGCGTGCACGAACCCACAATTCATTGCGCACCCTCCAACGCTACCTTGAAAACCAACGCGGCAAAAACAGACGATTTCTACGGCATCAACAGACCAGAAAATCACCGGTAGACTCAGAGTCGAAGTCGGTTTATACCCCCAAACCAATCAGAACATCGGTTCATATCCCCCTCCAATCAGAACAAGGCGAAATACAACTTCCTACGTCACACTCACACCACTCTTAACTATAAGAGCTACATTTACACATATTCTTACAACTGAAAGGGTAGCCGTGGGGATAAGCACCGGACCACCAGTAGCAACGACATGGGTTTGAGCCTCGGCAAAGCGAAAATAAAATTAATATATTTAATGCGAAAAATAAGTGGCGCCATCTAGCGGGCGAAATAAGAACTAAAATATTTTTTCCTCCGACTCCGCAACTAAGCCTCGGCGCAACAGCTAAGCCTAAACCTCGGCTCGCCTCACCGGCACACGCGCAAAACCGAAACGGCAAAACAAGCGACCGACGCGGCAGCACGCACGAAAATTGTCGCCAAAATTCATAGAGCCGTACTCGGTTAGAACCCCAACCTTATACTACTATCATATATTAAAGCGTTCTTCTGACTTTCTGATTATTTTTAAATTATTGAAATTTTTCTTGTAGGAGATATGATTTAAATCGTTTTTTGCCTTGCATTAAAAAAGATATTATTCAAATTTAAATATCAAAAAAATAAAGAAAACATAATTTGACCTCCTGACCTCTTTCAGCAAAGGTCAACTGAAGTGCTTATAAACTAAAATCAGGGGCTGGTGGAAATCGCATTCAGCTATACCCAGCAGCGAATTAAGGTCGGTTGAGGCCCCCGGCGCAGAAGAAAATATTGGGCCCCTTAAAAAAAAGAGAGAGACAGGGAAAATAAAAATACATGTTAACCATTTTTTTAAATAAATAAAAAATATTATGTACTATTAATGTTTTATTTCCAATAAAATTTGAATATAATATATGTATAATATAATTAATAATAGCATAATAATAATCACAAAGTTTTGAACTAATAGTTGAACATATTAGATCAACTAATTTGTTGGGGTTTTGCGTATAAAGTTGGGGTTTTGTGTGGGCCCTTCAGAAGTCGGGCCCAGGGCGCGCGCCCGGTGCGCCCGCCGTTAAATCCGCCTCTGGCTATACCCGGTTAGCGATGCCACAATTCATTCTAATTAGGCTCTTATATCTTTTCGTATAATAAAATTACAAACCAATAAAATTTTCGAACGGTTGTACAAACTGGATTTCATTTTTTATAACTATGAAAATTTTATAAAATTAAATTTCTCGCGGCACACGAGTAATCTTTGTGTGGCACACCTGTTGGGAAGGTCTACTCTAGACTAGTGGTTTCCAAGCGTAGGATCGCGACCGCCAAGGGGGTTTTCAAGACAAATTTATGGGGCTCGCGAACAGTCTTCGCTGGTTCAACAATTAGTTTCCTCAATCCTTGACTTCACTATAGTGGAATAGTCAATTCAACAACGTAAACATTTAGGTGAACATTTAATGAGATATCTGGAACAGTTTTTTAAGGTAATATTTATCTGTGTCAGCCTAATTTTGTACGGCTGTGTGGAACGAGTCACTGTTAAGATCCAAACTTCACAAAAAAATTCTAAGAGACACTGTATTTTCCATGCAGTCAGTCCATAACATTAGTTGCGCTTTTCGCCTGGATCAGTAAACATATCCAATTTTATTGTAAGTAAATTCCCTAGTGGTTTTCCCACTATTTTGTGAACTTGGATTTTATAGTTTAGTGTTAATTAAATGTAAAGTGAGAAAGAAATTGATTATTATTATGATTAGCCATATGGGGCAAGGAAGCCTGAAGCTTATGCTGCACTGGCCAAAAAAAAAAAAAAAAAAAAATTCCGAGTCACCCCAAGAGAGAGAGAACTAGAAAGGAATCACCAAGAAAGAGAAGAATGAAAACTGACGTTATTATGGTTTCCTATCTGGTAAATAATATGTTACTCATTGAATTTATCGTTGTATATTAGAATTTCTTCATCTTCTTGTTCATGATCAAGATTTTTTTTACTTTGAGAGGTCGCATAGTAAAAACAGATGGGATTTCTGTTTCTGCTTCTATAATTTCCTTAATTTATTTTACGTCCCTTAACAGAGAATTGAGCCTTTTATCCGAAGGAAAATTAGATATCTGTGAAATACAGAGTGATCACTGAATTATGACCACCCTTATGAAAACTGAATACGACCCGTTGACCACGTGAGGTACGAGAGTGCGCAGTTAATTGACCTACGTAGCATAGAAAAGGTGCCAGAGGTTCGGTAGGCAGTCAAATTCCGAGCGTGATGGGTAAAAGGAAGGATTTATCGGACTTTGATAAAGGACAGATTCTGGGTGCTCGACGAGGTGGTGCCTCGATTTCCCAAACGGCTGAACTGGTGGGATGTTCGAGAGCTGCTGTAGTTAAAGTGTACCAGGACTGGCGTCAAAATGATCAAACGACCCGATGGCAAAACTGCAAAGGTCAGCGAAAGGTTGATGTTAGAGGTGAGCGCCGGGTCCGACGACTCATACAGGCGCAGCACTGTTGAAGAGTTGACTACCCAATACAACATGGGCCAACCCGGAACAATATCTGTCATGACCATGCGTCGTACGTATAGGCTATACTAGCAGACGACCCCTACAGCATCTTCTCCTAACCAAGGTTCATCAGCGTAAGACTCGCCTGTTGCAAAGAGCATGCAAGTTGGACGTTAGAAGGTGTGCTGGTTGGATGAGTCACGTTATTTACTCCATGCCGTGGACGGTCATGTACAGATTTGGTGTCAATTACATGAGGCTCTTCATTCATCATGCATGGTATTAAAAGTGCAGGCGCCGACCGGGCTAGCCGGGTGGGTAAAGTGCCTGCCTGGCAACCCAAAGGTCGCGGGTTCGAATCCCACCTTGGGCTTGGATCAGAGTAGAAAATACAAAAACCTTGGGAGGTGCAATATGGCCACAGAAGCCGATGCGCCAACAACAACAAAAAAAAAAAAAAGTGCAGCCCGGTGGAGGCGATTGTATGGTGTATGGCATGTTTCACTGGCAGGAACTTGGACCGCTGGTGCATGTGGAACATATCAGTGGTTTCCACGATCGTCAACTGCTTGCTGACTGTGTACACCCCATTATGTTACACTTTTTCCCGAATGGCAATGGTGTCTTCCAAGATGACAATGCGCCGAGCCATCGGACACTTGTTGTGCAGAAATGGTTCAAGGAACACCGTTCTGACTTCCAGCATATCGATTGGCCTCCAAACTCCCCCGATATGAATCTCATACAGCACTTGTGGGACACGATGGAAAGGCATATCATGCATCTGGATACACCAATCACCTGCATTGCTGCCCGCATTACACACAGCTTGGTTGGCCATACCTCCCGAACGTTTCCGACATCTTGTTGAATCAATGCCACGTCGGATAGCTGCTGTACTGAGGGCAAAAGGACCTACGAAGTATTAGGTAGATGGTCATAATTCAGTGATCAAGCAGCGTATTTCTTACTATAACTTCTGCAAAAAATGGTATATCAAATTATAACGGAATACATAAATTTGACTGAAATTACTTTTATTGCTAATGTTCTTGCTTGATTTTTTAGTATTTAAGTCTCGCTTTGAATCTGATACCATAACGTATGCACAGGGATGTGAACTGGTATCTGGGTGCATGGTTGGTTTTGGGACCACTTTTACTTTGTTATAGCTAAGTTATAATTATATAAGAAACGTTTGGGAGCCTGTTCTGGTTAGGGACCGAGAGCGTCGCATTCAGAAAGCTTCCCATCTGCACAGCCTGCATATACAACATAGTAGATGTAGTATTTCCCAAGAAAAAGTCCAGTTTTAATAGCTTCGACACAATTCTGCCGAGTATATGGCAACGGCTTTTAACATGAGTTCAAATATACTCGTTTTCGTAAAATTAAACTTGCCAGCATTGCAAAGAAGAAGAACAGGTCAGAGTTCTTGAACAATCAGAAAAAACGGTAGTTGCATATGAAACCCTCGTAGCATTTTACTACTAAATTAAGACTACCGTTGAGGGCTATATAGGGCATGTGAAATACTCGTTACAAAACAAATTATTATAAACAAAAAATTACAAATATGAAGAACCTATTACTTCCAGAGGCAAAATATATGGAAAGAATCTATCAACAACAAACTTATGGAAGTTAAGATTTTTAACTAACCTTTTGGACTTCCAGCACCAGAATATTTAAAACAAAAAGTGGTTCTTACTAGAGCATGCATTCATATAACTCATCTTTGTCTTCTCAGAAGGGAAGACCTTCTGTGGTGTCCAGGGCCGGCCACAAACAGGTTCAACCAGTTTGTTGAACAGGGCCCACGCTAAAATGGTCTAAAACAGTGGTTCTCAACCTTTTTTTGCTCATGGCCCACTTAACAGTCTCATTCACCTCTGTGGCCTCACGTTTAATTATAATAACTGTAATATTTAAGATAAATATGTACTTTATAAACTGCACTTTATATTTATAACATGCATTATTTGTTTATAAGTCGTTGTTGTTATTTGGTTTTTAGGAGCATTAGCAACTAAGGCCATATTGCTCCGGGATATGTAGTCGTCATTCCCTGACCTTTCCGCATCCTCCGTATTTGGTGGTGATGGGCTCGAACCCCGGTCTAATCAAGAAGCGTGTGCTACGCACTGCTGATCCTTCCCACCTGGCTACGGAGGCTCCTATAATATAAGGAATATTAATAATAAAAAAGGCAGAAATTAACTACAATCTTTATTTACAGAATTTTTACTCATGCAATATTTTGCTTATTCACAATATACAATTATGTTCTTAACAAAAAATATTACAATTTTATTGTCCCTTAGTTTAATGAGATCCTTGCGGTTCTCACTGATTTCTTTTTTTATATAATAATAATAATTTTATTTAGAAGTGAACTTTTCGTGTCCAACTTAACAGTTTCCATGACCCCTAATTTTATTACTTTCATCTGTGGCCCCTCAGAAGCGATGGCATGGCCCCCGTTGAGAACCACTGGTATAAATAATATCATGTCTTTTCCGCATTTCTATCAACGAGCTCACCACCGTCTTAATGTCTAGTTACCCACATTATCGTCACTCCAAGAGCTTTCGTCACTTGCGGAAGTCAACTTAAAAATTGCAACAATAGAGCTTATACTTCCTTCCCAATATGTATGTTTCGTTTGATATCAAACATAGGACGTTATTTAAAAATGTAATTTTTACGTTATGCTCACTTTTAATGATATCTGTATTATTTTTTTAACTTCTGGAGGCAAGGAAATAACCAACAGGGCCCGCAAGCAATTCTTGAACAGGGCTCCGCACATCACATTTTGGGGCCGAACTAATGGTGTACTCACTGCTATACCGTTCTTACAGTAAAATATATTTCATTTGAATGCCCCTATAACAGCATGAAGGACAAGAAACGTTTTAATCTCTCAGAAATTTGCAAGGACCTATAATATCGAAGCATATTTGGGGAATGAATTAAACGTAGATTATATCTTCTTTTGTAAAGAAGATAAATTTAATTTCGCACTTCTGATCAGTATGCTCATTTAAAAAAAAAAAGGAAATAAATACCTTAAAGACAAAGCTTACCATCGTAGCCTTTGTAGCCTTCTACATCATAACAAAAAAAAAAAAAAAAAAAAATGTTGTGGGGTTAAACCTTTTCAATTGTATAATTATATATTCATTATGGTGATTGTCGGCGAATATTTGTTGCAAATTACAATTCCACAGTATGTACATATATTAGTCGCACGAATGCCAGTTAACATAAGCATAATGAATATAATATTATATAATTGTATATAATATATATATATATATAGGGTGTCTCAAATATATTGGTACAAACATTTAGGGGAGGTAGGTAACATCTAAAAGAATGTGAATCGCATAGGAACCCATAACCAGAAACATCACGGGAAAGTAGTAGCAGAGGCACAAGAAGCAGAAATGACAAAAGACAGTAATTAGTGGCAAACATTTATTTGACATAATATTAACAATGGAGTACGAGATGGATGCATTTCATGTTACAATAGATGCTCGAAGGTTCCACCATGAGACGCAATGCATGCACGACACTGACACAGCATGGATTGGCGGACACGGTCGAACACACCTGGAGTTTCTTTGACAGTAGCAGCAGCACAGACGAGTCTCGCCACGAGATCCATTTCCGTCTCCACAGGCGATTCATACACGATAGATTTGAGAGCCCCCACAGAAAGAAATCAAGGGTCGATAAATCAGGGAGCATGGGGGCCAGGCAACGGGTCCACCACGGCCAATCCATCGACGCCCAAAACGCGTTCAAATGTTCATGAACACACCCTCTATCATGGGCAGGCGCCTCGTCATGTTGAAACCAAATGTTGCGTCTCACATTTGCTGGAACATTATCAAGTAACCCTGGTAGAACTTGTTCAAGAAAGATCCGATATTTAGCGGAGTTCATGCGGGATATTAACAGGTATGGGCCGACTAAGCAGTCGACCATATCTTCCCACACATTTATTGCAAAGCGATGTTGTGACACATGGGGGTGCACACTGTGGGTTTTCATGAGCCCACACATCAGCATTATGCTGATTGAATAAGCCTCATCCGTGAACAAAACATAGGCTGGAAAATTCAAGTCTTGAACACTTTCTTGGAGAAACCACTGCGCAAAAGCCACATGTGCAGGATGATCTTGGGGGAGCAGTAACTGAACCCTTTGGAGATGAAAGGGGTGTAAGGAATCGTCGTGCTAGACACACTGTACACTGCAACGAGACACTCCTAAGGCAGAGGCAACGGCACGTGTGCTGGTAGTAGGATTATTCTGGACGGCATTCAACATACTTTCTTCCGTGGTGGGAGTTCGCGTAGAATGTGGCCTACCCGCACTACTCCTGTTACCTCTAAATGACCCATAATCGCACAAATTTTGATGCACAATCGCAAACAAATGGTGGTCTAGTAAGTCTGTCTGTCTAGGAAGCATTCTCCATAAATTCGTTGGGCGGCTCGTCCATTGCCCTCTGCTAATCCATACACTAGGTGCATGTCTGCCAGCTCAGTTCATACATCGATGCATGCTCTTCATGCGGCGACTACTGCTTGAATGAGTAAACCAGAAATTTTTTCCTCTCGCGACATGAATAGCGCCGTGTACCGACTTACGGTGACGTTTCTGGTTATGGGTTCCTATGCGATTCACATTCCTTTAGATGTTACCTACTGCCCCTAAACGTTTGTACCAATATTTTTGAGACACCCTGTATAGAGAAAAGTACACTATCAAATAATGTTATTACGGGTTACCCCGCTTAACGCTGATAATCCGTTCCCGAAAAACAGAGCGCTAAGCAGAGTAAGAGTTCTAGAGTATTCCCGTAATGTAACATGTATTTGTGAGTAGTGGTCTGTGCCATAGGATACTTCCTAATCAATAATAAACGGTAGCGAAAAGATGCACAAATGTCGGTCAAAATATTTAATATTAAAAATTTGTACATATAAAATATTCTCCATTACATATATAATTATGAGCTGAGTAACTACATTACGCATCAAAATTATACTTAAAATCATGAATTTATTAATCTGATGGTCCTGGGCTGTCGAGTTTTCGTAACTTTGGTCGATTTTTGGTTGTACTTTGGCCGTCTTCCTAGTAAACCAAAAGTGGTTTTACTTTAAAATCCCCGCAGCGTTTCCACCCAACAGGGGCTTGGCACACTCAGGGTCCTGAGCTGGATATCATCATTGTTTCTTGATTTCCTTCTACTCTCTCTCAAGGTATCTCAGATTTTTTTTTTTTTTGGCTGGTGCAGCATAAGCCTCAGGCTTCCTCACACCATATGGCTAATAATAATAATAAAATAATAACAATAAAGTGAACCGATCCTTCACTGTTTTTGAAGCCTGGCATGCCTTTTTTTTCTTCTTCTTCTTTCTCTTTCGATATGAAGCATTCATTTCCAAAAATGTCCTGTTTCATCTATGTTAAAAACTTGTTGAGAAGTTTAACACTACTCTTCAATAATTTTTAGTTCTTTTTTGAAAGTTTTGGCTCCTTGATCTTCTCCCTGGATTTTAAATCTATCTTTAAATGGTTCCACATTTTTTTTTTAAAGGTGAGCTTTCTTCAGATCATATAAGCTAATCGCTTTTTATTTAATAATATTTAATTTAACGGAATTGTGTGTTGGATATTATCTTCAATAAAATTATTTAGAAGTCTCTCCATTTCAATTACAATAGCCGGCCTAGTTGCTTGCAGTGGAAGAGCTGTCTTTCCCGCTGCTAAAATTAATTAATTTTTTATAATTGTTCTTATAGTTGAACCTGCCAGTCCTAAATTATTGCACACATCCACTCATCGTTGAACGGAATCAATTCGCTTCACATCGTATAATTTAATTTTCAAATTCAGGATTTTTCTTACCTTAGCAGACTTCGTACCGCATCCAGATGTTTCTTTTTAATTCTTATCCGCTATTATTAATCTTGGAAAATGTAACTGCGTTGCATTATGATACAATGTTCGAGTGAACTGTCCGTTACAGACAATGTCTAACTCTGCACCAAGTGATGACTCGACTTCGGATAAATGCATATAACGCGAATATTACAAGTAATACTTGATTTTTTACAATGCTGATCGTAACAAGTCACCATAGTGCAAATAAATTAGCGTGGGAAACTTTGCTATTCATTTTCAAGATATCGACTACATCAGATTAAACGTTTTCATTAAACATGCTAAAAAATTCAATCTGTACGTGGGTAAAAGAGCGTTATAGTGAGTTGTGACAGCCCCGGGGGCTCATATCTGGTGAGTATGGGCTTGGCACACCCAGGGTCCTGAGCTGGATATCATCATTCTTCTCTTTCTTGGTGATTCCCTTCTACTTTTGTCTCTCTCTCTCTCTCTCTCTTAGGGTAACTTGGGAATTTTTTTTTTTTTTTGGCTGGTGTAGCATAAGCCTCAGGCTTCCTTGCACCACATAGCTAATAATAATAATAATAATCATTAGAGTGATATTTGGGTTATAATATAAAAACGGCATTATAGTGAACCGCATTATAACGAGGGCCTGCTGTATATAATAGTAGCAGGCCATCGTATGTTATTTCCGCTTCTGGTAACTATAAAAAGAAGAAACTATCTCATTAGGGTAACCCGAAAACAAGGCAATGGCATTTAATGTTAATGAAAATGGTGAGGATGCTCTTCAGTGGTCCTTGCATAGTGGCTCAAAATTTCTATCTATGCAAAAGCACTTACATTGTGTCACTCCAGGTGATATATTCTTATTTTATAATTTATATGTATACATTCTTATTTTTATAAATGGATAACTTTACTCTCTTTTTGCCATTACCGAAAGAAGAAATGGCTAAAGAATGTTTCATAGAGTTGTATTAATATTATGCTGGAAAATGAAAAAGTTCAAAAATTTCTGGATTATCTAGCCTGACGTAGCCAAGTGGTCAATAGTAAAAGTGTGGTAGCACATGCTCTTTGAGTGGACCGTGATTCAAGCCAGTAACTGCTAAATATGATTAACGATTATATTCATGATTTATTGTTAATCCTCTGACCCAGCAGTCGTGGTGGAGAACTTACATTGATGAAAATGACTAGCAGCCATGGACAGTCAACGCTTTCATTCGAATTTTGTAAATAATTTTACTCACATTGTCTTGACATCACTACGTTTTTGGATGTTCTAAAGTGGTTTTATATTGAAATCAAAAGTGCCATGGCAACTTCCAGCCAGAGACCTTGAAAAGAATATTTAGTTTCAAGATTATGGCTAGATAGATATTTCAAGATTATGGCTAAATAGATTTCTAGCTAGCTAGATAGAAATCTTTAATAAAAACATAAAAAATTACCTCCAAAGAAAATGGAAAAAAGAGAGAACAAAATTTTTTTGGGTACAGGCTGGTTTGCTTCTACGTGACACACCCTGGGTAACTTTAAACAAATTGAGATGCATTCAGGCTATAGCATAAAAACATCCTACATCCAGAAGCATGAAGCAAACATGGGTCCAGGCAAAAATGCTTTATTAGAACAGCACATATTTTCTCTATAGGGAAGGTTGGGTAAGGCTATTTGCTCCAACACTAATTGCAGTCAGGTCAGGAGAAGTTGACTTGTTTGCCAATCCCTCTCGTCGCTGCTAGCTATATCTGTTTGAGCAAGCAATTTGGCTGTCTTTTTTTGGGTTGCACTTGGAACATTCAAATACAGTATTCTGACTGCGGGCCTCACCGTGCCCATCTGGCACTTCAAATACTCTTTGACAAGAATAGCATCCCTGTTATTCTGGTCCAATCTCACTACCACTTATACATTATAAATTCTCTAGTATTTTAATTAATTTCTCTGTTATTTTAATTATTATAATTAGCCATATGATGCAAGGAAGCCTGAGGCTTAAAAATTAAGTTTTAAATAGGCATTACTCTAGTTATTTCCAGCTCAAGCTTACCAATATTTGCTCATTTTTATTGCAAATACTGCATATGGTTATGATTAAAATGCTGAATGTCAGGCTGGATTAAGAATTTAGTATAATATATATGATGTGGTACAACTGAAGGGGAAGGGTGGATGTCATTGGCTGCACATTTTACTGGATTCTTGGAGAAAAGGTGTTTCATTTGCTCTGTTATTTTTGTAATAACTGAGAGCAAAGTGGAGGAGAAATTGTTGAAGTTAAACATGGGATCTATCCAGTTAGCATTAGCATTAGTAGAGGCATTTGATGCAAGAAAGCAAGCTTATGCAGCATCAGCCAAAAAAAAAACCCACTTCCACTTCACCCCTCTGTTCGTTCAAAATACCTGTCCAGCTGAGCCTTAACTTATTTAGGCTATCAACCTCCACCACAAGGGATGGAAGTCTGTTCCACCAACCAACCACCCGCTGGCTAAAGGCAAATTTCCGCACGTCTATCCTACATCTGTCTTTCCTCAATTTGAATTTATGCCCTCTCAGGTGATTTTTCTGAGCTAGAGGAAGAATCCCATCAGCATTGAGCATGCTTAAACCATTCAAGGCCTTATACACCTCTATCAGATCACCTCGCTGGTGCCTAGTCTCCAGACACTGCAATTTGCAAAACTTAAGCCTTTCTTCGTAAGAGCACCCCTTTGTTCCATTCACTAATCTTGTTGCCTTTCTCTGTACTCGTTCCAGCATCTCTACATATTCTTGAAATGAGGCCTCCAGACCTGTATACAGTACTCTAGGTGTGGCCTGACCATTGCCTTATACAATGGAATAATCACCTCCTTATCCCTGCTGGAAAAATTCCTGTATATCATTGACAATACTCCATGAGCTACTCTTGCAGCCCGTCTGCACATCTCAGAGAACTTCATATCTGCCTGCACAACCACCCCCAAGTCCCTTTCATTCTCTACCACTGTCAGTGTAGTACCACAGAGTTGATACGTTGCTCTGGGGTTGCTGTTTCCCATGTGTAGTACTTTACATTTGTCAATGTTAAACTTCATTTGCCACCTCTCAGCCCATCTGCTCAACCTTTCCAGATCCTGTTGTAGCAGCATAGTGTCAGTAGTGTCCTTGACAACCCTGCCAACCTTTGTATCGTCTGCAAACTTGGACATTAAGCTTGATATACCATCATCAATATCATTTATAAATACAGAAAACAATAATGGACCCAACACTGAGCCCTGAGGGACTCCACTAATAACATTAGTCCACGATGAGCAGTGTCCATTGATTACCACTCTCTGTCTTCTCCCCCTCAACCACCCCTTTATCCATAGCAGCAATTTGCCTCCAATGTCACACTGCGCCAATTTGTGTAGCAGTCTTCCATGTGCAACAGTATCAAAAGCCTTTCTAAGATCCAAGTATATAATATCAAAGTTATTCCCTGCATACAGTTCTTTTGTGACTGCATCATAGTATCCAATCAAGTTGGTCAGGCAAGACTTCCCCTTAACAAAACCATGCTGTGTCTGAGCTATAACTGAAGTCTTGTCTAAATGATCCTGCAGTGCTTCTTTAACCAGTGCCTCCATTAATTTTCCTGGAACAGAAGTTAAGCTCACAGGTCTATAATTACTTGTGTCGGCCTTTGATCCTCCTTTGTGAATTGGGGTCACATTTGCACATTTCCAGTCTATGGGTACCTCTCCTGAGTCCAAGGAAGCTCTCATAATTATGGCTAAGGGTTTGCTTACTTCCTTTGCTGCCTCCTTTAATATAACTGGATAGATCCCATCCACCCCAGGTGCCTTTCTTGTGTTTATCTTCAACAGTTTCTCCTCCACTTTACTCCCAGTTATTTCAAGATTCTGTAGCTTACTGCTAGAGTTGAATACACCTCTGGCATTCCCCTTGCTGAATAACTCCTCATGTGTGAATGTCGATGCAAAATATTCATTTAGTTTCTTAGCTACCTGAGCAGGATCATCAACAGTTGACCCATCAATATCAAGTGGACCAATCTGATTCATCCCCTTCCTTCTAGAGTTTACATAAGTAAAGAACTCTTTGCTGTTTTTCTTTGCATCCCTTGCCAAGGATTTCTCGTAATCTGCCTTCGCCTGCCTAACCTCCTTTGTAACTTGGTTGCATATCAACTTGTATCTATCATAGGCTTCTGTGTCATGTGTTAATTTGTAAGTATCCCATGCATTTTTCTTCTCTGCCATATGCCTCATTAGTTCATCTGACATCCATTTTGGCCTAAACCCTGAACAATATTTCTTAGTTGGTATGTAAAGCCTAGTAGCTTCCAAGATAAGTTCTTTGAATGCTTCCCATTTTGAATTTGCTGTTGGTAACATCATCAGTTGGTCCCACTGTATAGAATTTAAATACTGTCTCAGTCCATCGTAGTCGCCTTTACGGAAGCAATAACCCTTCCCTTTACCCCTAATGGTAGTTACCTCTTTGAGTAAATCCCACTTCAGCACACTGTGATCACTGCCACCTAGTGGTTCATTTATCTGCAGATTCTTAATGCATGAAGAATCACTGCTGATAATCAAATCAAGAGTATTACTCCCTCTGGTTGCCTCCCGAACATGCTGATGTAGAAAACAATCATCCAATAAATCCACAAAAGCCCTGCTAGTGCGTGAGTAACCAGCCCCCAAATTCCAGTCAATATCTGGGAAATTAAAATCTCCCATTATAAGACTCTCTGATTTACTGGCCCACTCTATTTCCCTGTACAGTTCCTTATTATACTCATCAGAGTCATTAGGCCTATAGCACACTCCTACTCTCAATTTTGATCTCCCAATGCTTATGTCACACCAAACTGACTCAACACTGCACTGTCCGGCGATGTCGACTGGCTTCACTTCCTTGGTTTTTATGTGTTTCTTAACTAATAGCATAACCCCTCCCTATCCTGTCTATCCTTTCTGTAGACGTTGTACTCCCCAAATTGCAGTTCTGCATCCCTTATATCTGTGTGACACGTCTCTGATATCCCAACATCTGCCTTTGATGTTTTGAGCAATACCTCAAATTCATCAAATTTATTTACTAAACTCCTAGCATTGGTGTACACGCAAGTATACCTGCACCTGTTTCTATTCTTAGCTACCCTAACACAACCCATGTGTTTACTTGTACCGCAATGGCTCCCAGCAGTCTCTGAAATACCATGCATCTTGTTTTTCAGGCTTCTGCTCATTCTAATAGAAGCAGTGCAAGAATCTCTTTCACCTCTGCCAGTGGCTACTGTCAATCTATTGGTCTTTGTCTCCCCCCAAGCTAGCAGTTTTCCGACCCACCTAACACTGCCTCGATAGCATCAGCAAATATTCTTGCACCCTTTCTATTTAAGTGTATCCCATCCCTGTAGAAGCAATCTCTCTTGTTAACAAGTACAGTCCAGGCTGAAAAAATTTCTACCCCTTGAGCCTTGCACAATCTTTCCAGGGCCGAATTGATCGACACGGCTCACATCATATACTCCCTCCTATCGTGTCTGGGCAGAATTGCAGACACTTTCAAATTCAACCCTAATTCTCGGCTTTTGTTCAACAGTGACCTGTACTTGTTAAGTAATTCTGCCGGTCTCCTACTCTTAATATTATTAGTGCCAACGTGTACAACTATATCACCTTTTGTGCCCTTAAAAGATGATATTCGCTCTACAACGTCATCAACCTTTGCCCCTGGCAGACATACCCTGGTCCTGTTCCACCTATCTTTTTTACAAAGCATGTTCCCCGTTTCCCTGACAATAGAGTCACCAACAACTACTAGTTCCTTCGGGACCAGCGCATTCTGCCTTGGGGGTTGCCTCTGTGTCACGCGATGCCCAAGTGCAAGCTCTGGCGTTGATGTGGGCAGCTGAGAGCTTGATGGGCTCCTCAATTTAGTTTCTTCGAGGGCATCCACCCTGTCCTTCAAGCTCTCATATAGGCCCACAAGAACGCTGAGTTGTTGCCTGATATCGATACACTCCTTGCATCGCGCACACACAAAGACATCCCCCATGGCAGTATCATGTCCCGTACCCGATTGCTCTGCAAACATCAAGCAAACAGTGCATTTTATAAGGCTGTGAGTCAGAGGACAACTGCTCCCCTCAGTTCTGCTCTGAGCCACAGCACTTCCATTAGCTTGAGCCTTTTGCTTTGCTGCTCTGGTCTGAGTCATGATTCTATTAATTTATTAATTAATTCTAATAAAGTCTAATAAAGTTCTAATAAAGGATGCGACAAAGGAACTAAGCAAACCATTAGCCATAATTATGAGAGCATCCTTGGACTCAGAGGAGGTCCCCATGGACTGGAGATGTGCAAATGAATCCCCAATTCACAAAGGGGGGGGGATCAAAGGGTGACACGAGTAATTACAGACCAGTTAGTTTAAACTTCTGTTCCGGGTACAATAATGGAGTCACTGGTTAAAGATGCATTGCAGGATCATCTAGACAAGACTACAGCAATAATTCAGACACAAATTTGATTGGATACTGACAAATTTGATTGGATACTATGATGTGCTTACCAAGAAACTGGATGCAAAAAATAATTTTGATATCATATACTTGGATTTCAGGAAAGCTTTTGACATTGTTGCACATGGAAGACTACTGTACAAATTGGAGAAGAATGGTATTAAGGGTAAGTTGCTACAATGGATAAAAGGGTGGTTCTGTGGGAGAAGACAGGGGTGGTAATCAATGGGCACTGCTCTTCGTGGACTAATGTTATTAGTGGAGTTCCACAGGGTTTGGTGTTGGGCCCACTGTTGTTTTTTATATTTATCAATGATACTGATGAAGGTATATCAAGCTTAGTGTCGAAGTTTGCAGATGATATAAAGGTTGGCAGGGTTGTTAATGATAGTAATGGCAGTGTGCTACTGCAACAGGAGCTAGAAAATTTGAGCAGATGGGCCGAGAAGTGGTAACTGAAATAATCCCAGAGAAATGTAACAACTGGGTACTACACTTAGGGTGGTAGAAAATGAAAAAGATCTGGAAGTAATTGTGCAGTCAAATATGAAGTTTTCTGAGCAATGCAGACAGAGCAGGTCAAAGAGTATTGTCAATGATATACAGGAATTTTGCCAGTAGGGAAAAGGAGGTAATTATCCCTTTGTATAAGGCAATGGTCAGGCCACGCCTTGAGTACTGAATACAGGTCAGGAGGCCTCATTTTAGGAAGGATGTACATTTACTTAAGCATGTACAGAGAAGGGCAACAAGATTGGTGAGGGGAATGAAAGGGTCCTCTTACCAAGAAAGGCTTAAGTTCTGCAAACTGCAGCAGCTGGAGACTAGGCACTTGTGAGATGATCTGATTGAAGTGTATAAGTCCTTGAATGGGTTGAGAATGCCGAATTCTGATGGGATTCTTCCACTTGCTCAGATTATGAATCTAAGGGGGCACAAATTCAAATCGAGCAAGGACAGATGTAGAAAAGATGTGCAGAAATTTTCCTTTAGCCAGTGGGTGGTTAATTGCTGGAACAAACTTCCATCTGTCCTTGTGGAAGTTGATAGCTTAAATAAATTAAAGGAGGAACTGGACAAACATTTAGAGGGAATGGTTGTGTGAATTTTTTTTTTTTTTGACTGATACTACATAATATACACTATATTATTATATAGTATGAATCAGAGCTGTAATACTCAATATGTTCTACGTTGATAATAATATTAGTAAATTAATAAGAGGAGTTTACCTCAATATAGTACGTGGAACACTTCCGTATGATACCCTCCAGAAATTAAAACGGAAAAAACGACAACTTACCGGTAATATTACTTTAATATTTACTTTTATACAGAAATTAAAACGGAAAAACGACAACTTACCGGTACATTAAAGTAAAATATTACTTTAATGTACTGGTAAGTTGTCGTTTTTTCCGTTTTAATTTCTGGAGGGAATCATACGGAAGTGTTCCACGTACTATATTGAGGTAAACTCCTCTTATTAATTTACTAACTATATTATTATACCATATAGACTTGCTTTCTTGCATCACATGCCTCTATTACTATTTTAACTCAGCAACACTGGAATTTGAATATTTCCTTAAATCGATTCTTAAAAAAATAAAACAGAAAGAAAAAAGACATTTTATTCATAAGTTTTCAAAACTGCACTTCAGATTAGACAAGATTATTAGGCAAAAATATTATGCAACATGTGAAGCTATGCACATAATATATTACTGCAGAGTACAAAATGGAAGGGAAAATGAACTGAATTCATTAGTGTGCTGATTAATTGCTGTATATAATTGTAATACAGTTTCACAAGAGCTGGGTAAATAATGGACAGTTCTGAGTTATGTTAGTGAGCCCATTCAAACTGGAGTGGAGTCTATTTTGAATAGCTAATCACAGGGCTGATCTTCCCAAACAGTATACTGAATGGTAATGATGCATCCTTGCTAACCTACCTTGTACTGACCAGATCTTGTGACCAAAGGTATCTTTGGTTACAACACTGTCTGGCTTTCTCGAATATAAAATCATATCGATTGAGAATGCTGAATTCTGATGGGATTCTTCCACTTGCTCAGATTATGAATTTAAGGGGGCATAAATTCAAATTGAGGAAAGACAGTTGTAGAAAAGATGTATGGAAATTTGCCTTTAGCCAGTGGGTGGCTAAAGGCAAAAGAAAAATTTGTAGCTCTTTACACTTTCCACTTTAATTGAATTGTTTCAGTAGCTGAAATTTTATTCACTGCAGGAAGAGAAAAAAAAAAAAAAAAAAAAATGCATTTTTGTGGCAGAATTAATTCCTCGTAAATAAAACACACACTCCACTAACTGTTTTGCATTTTCACCAGGCACTACATTTGTTGCAAATAATTTTATTGGTCCATTTCGAAATCGACATTATTTAAATATGTTAAAAATGTCTAAAACAAAATAAAAGAGAACAAACACCCTGAATACTATGTGAACTGTATATAAATTGAGGTGCAACTAAGGATATGATGAATGTAGCCTCAGTCATAGGTGCCAATTCACTGTGGAATGAGCAAAGTCTCAAGAGTAATTGAATTTATAATTCATTTTAAAAATAACATGACAGTTACTATGGTGTCTAGTTTTTCTGTAATCACCACTTTACCATGCAAATATTAACATAGTTAATTAGAATATTAGTATATTAAACTTAATATTAGAATATTAAGTTTATTTAGTTATTAACTAAATCTCCATACATTAAGGTAAGAAATTATATTTAATTTCTTACCTGGAATTAATTTCTCCTGCTTGCCAGATGGCTCAATTCCAAATGTGCATTCTGGCAAGAGGTACCACCAACAGCTTATTTATACATGAGGTTTCTAATCAATTGTCAAATATCAGGATGCCAAGTAGGCATCCTGATATTTTGACATCCTATTCTTTATAATAACACTTTTCCATCACTCTTAGTTATTATGGCAATATGAGTTTGTGATAATTACTAGATGTTCTGAGTGCAATCTGATGACAAGAAGTCACAGAAACAGAATCAAGATGGAGATGAAAGATATTATTTGTCTACATTGTCTTCTCTGCTGCAGGTATAAATCAAAAAAGTCCAGAAGGATCCACCAAAAAAGGTAAACATAGTTTATGTTACTGCATTTGATAAGAAAATTCTCTCAAACTTTTCTAGTAAAGTTTCAAATGGTTTGGGATTCTTCCCCTTGCTCAGATTATGGCACTTGAGAGGGCATAAATTCAAATTCAGGAAAGAGTTGTAGAATAGATGTGCAGAAATTTATCTTGAGCCAGCGAGTGATGAAACAAACTTCCATCTGTCATTGTGGGAGTTGACAGCTTAAATAAATTCAGGGAAGAACTAGACAGACTTTTGGAGTGAATGGATAGGTGAAATGGAGGGGGTGTGTGTGTGTGTGTGTGTGTGTGTTTTATGGCTTATGCTGTATAAGCTTGCTTTCTTGCATCATACACCACTCCTAATGCTATATTAAAACTGTAGTATTGTCACATACTGCAAAATTGCAAATTAAAATTTATGTAGTCCATTAATTTCACCTTGCAGTTAGGAGGAAAAAATAAGTTGAATAGATGGAGCATCGTATCTTCTTGGAAGGAAGTGGAAAATCTTCCACAAGATGATCCAAGTTCTGTACTAAGTCCTTGTTATTTCATCAGGATTCACATTTAATCTACAAGTTACAGTAAAAATTTATTAGTAAGTGTAGTTAATTTTTTTCATACTTTTCACATGTTATTATATTATATTAGAGTAGAATGATCAGAAGTCCAGGATTTTTTCCACTTTTCAATGTTGTCCTCAAAGTTTTATTTTATTTATTTTTTTTTTTGGAGCACATAATGGTCCAAATTTCTGAAATTTTAAATACAATGCTTTACCCAAAATTTTTGTTATCTTCATTTTCAATATCAAATTAGACCTCCCAAATATGATTTCATAAACGGCAATTGCATTTCTAGTACTGGAAAAAACAATTATGAAGTTCAACAAGAGCCGATTCTAAAAAAAAAATAGGGTTGATAGCTAGGCATATATATTTCCTGCCTTCTCTTCTAGCTATAAACAGTCTTAGTTGCACAGATTTTGAATTCACCCACTGTTCTATTTTGCATCCCCCCCCTCCCTGCCCAGGCTAAAAGATAAAACTCCACATGAACAGACAATCTGTTTGTGTATGGATAAATCAGCTCTGTAATCTCCGTTGACCTTTCAGAAGGATGTGATTGTATTTCTGTTACTAGTTTGTCAAACTTTGTAATTTGTTATATGTTTCAGCTGTGACAAGTAACAAATTATTGACATGTAAAAAAAACTTGATGGCTAGGCTTATACCAAGTGATCGATTACATATTAAAAATATTTGAAGTATTGAAAGAATTTTTAAATGCAGAAAAGCCACTGAAATTTTTTGTAATATTTTTTGAATCAGAATTAAATGAAGTGTATTTTCATGTTATGCAATAGTGTGTGCTTGGCATATATTCAATAAGCAATTACTAAAAAATTGAATGTTCAAAAAAATTGCAAAATAGAGGTCACATTGAAATGTTTAAATTATGCAATGAATTTTTTTAAGTGCTTGCATAATTTTGACTGATCACAAATCCAGTGAAGACATGATGTCATTTAAATATGTATTTAAATGATATCTTTTTATATGGATAAAATGTCTTGTGAATATCTTTAAAAATTGGGCCAAACATTTCAATAAATCACTTTTTGAAATGGTTGCTTTTTAAAAGTACACCAATTTGGAAGGAAGTACCAAATAAGTGTAAAAATATTACAAATTGACAAAAGCTGAAAGCTGACTAAATTATTATTTAGTCACTTTTTTCTTTGCTTAAAAATTTAATTTTAGAAGTTGAAAGAGAGGAATGATTGATGGTTTAAGAGATGTTACAGCTGATGGGCATTACTTTTTCAGAAGTTTGCATTTTAAGAGAAGAAAAAAATTTTAAAATTATATGGAGTTTTGTTTGCCATTCCAGCACATAATGGATGGCTGCCACTGTATGGCATAATCATCCTGCCACTGTATGGCAGGATGATTATGTCTAAGAATAGGCTGACATGGTTTTAAGTTCTAATATGTGTGGTAGTTGGAAAGTAGCCTTAAGTTATGTGCTGTAAGTAAGGTTGCCAGATTTCTATGACTGGATTAAAGGACACTCAAAAACAATTACAGTAATACCCCGAAGTTACGCGATAGGTGGGTCTGACGAAAATCGCTTAAGTCAAATTCGTGTAAGTCGGGGTACAACTTTGCATATAAATACATATAAATTTTGTTTAATTGGGACCAAGGACTAACAAAAACACTAGTTTAGAAGAAAAATATTTAATAAAATTGCAATTATTTATACATATTAATATAAAATATGTATTAAAAAAATAAATGAGTTACGTAAAAAAGTTATTTCGATGTCGATGGCTTCATAAAATCTAACAAATTCGTCTGACGACACAGCGCCTTTTTTTCACGCAGAATTTCTTCGTAGCAAGTTAATTTTTTATTCCTTGCTTTGTAGCTATAACGCGTTCTTCATTGGAGTCTATGTGTTCTAAAATTTTTAAACCCTTTTCAATTGAGCTGAGACCTTCTGTAAAACTTGCAATTGTCATGTGCTTTTCTGGTGGAACTGGGTCTGAAGCGTCGGATACTTCAGTGACGTTTTGCTCACGCATCTCTGTGAGTTCATTCATTGTCAGCTCCTGACTATGTGAATCCAACAGCTCATTGACATCATCATCATTGACTTCCAAATCTAATTGCCTGGCAAGATTAACAACTTCTTCTATCACATGAGTGACATGATCAGTTTCTGGCATTGTTTTCGTCTCGTTTTTGAAAAAAAAATGAACAAAGTTTCTTCCAGAGACCATTCAATGTTTTTTTTGTGAATTTCTTCCCAAGATTCTTCAATGATTCTTACGGCATCTAAAACATTGAATTGTTTCCAAAAGTCTTTAACAGATATCTCACTATTTTGTCTCATAGCTTCATTCAGATGGGCAAATGAACGCCTCGTGTAGTAAGCCTTGAATGCTTTGATGACTCCCTGGTCCATCGGTTGAAGCAAGCTGGTTGTGTTTGGAGGCAAAAACACAACTTTCACACGTGGGTCAAAATTAATTAAGGTGGCAGGAGGGTGACCAGGTGCATTGTCAATAAGAAGCATCACTTTAAATGGAATCTGTTTAGACTTGCAATAATGTTCGACTTCGGCTATGAAGTGGTGACCAAACCAGCCTCAAAAACGGACGCTTTCACCCAAGCTTTATGATTTGACTTCCAAATCACTGGTAAGCTAATTTTAGATATACACCAAACGAAAAAATCAAGAACCGCGTAACTCTGAGTTCGCGTAAGTCGGGGTATTACTGTAATGCTACCACTCTCCAACTCTCACTCCACCCCCTCCCACCCCAAAAAAGGAAAATTGAATGATTTTTTAGTTAATAATTAAACATTTTGTTTATATTTTTTAGATTTTAGTTTAAAAATGATAGTTTTCATATTAACCATAAATATTTGCAAATTTTAGTTTAATTTAGAATTTAAAATATTTAATGGTAAAACATGGCCTTCTATGGGGAAGAATGTGGATTGAGATATAAGGCTTAATGAATGATATGGATGATATAAAAAGCATGAATTGATCCAAACATTTTAATGCAAGTTTAGTGCATTAATTGATATCAAGCTAAAGTAATTTTAGGTATGTGAAAAAAAGCAAAAAAAAAAAAAAAAAGTACTGGTTTAATAGCTAGAAATCATTCACATTGAACATATTTTGTACTACTTCGAGCAGGCTTAAGAACTTCGGCATCATTTTTAATTTTCTCAGAAAAATCTAAACAATTATCTTTAAAATTGAAGTAGATCATTAGTTCACTTTGAGTGAAACTAAACATCTATTTCGCCCATCCCTCCACTGAGTTCATTTCACTGAAAATCCGTTCTGAATTTACCGAAGTCCCCAGCACTGGAAAAAACATACAAAATTATCTTGAAAATATTTGAAAGCTTAAAATCAACACTTTTCAAAATTAAACGCCATTGACTCGAAGTACTCGAACAAGTTTTAAATTTTTCAGAGGTTGACACAGTTTCACAATAATTTGTTTTCAGTACTGAAACCTCGTCAAATAAAATCATTCATATCCAACTTTAGTTTTTCTATTAATTTAAAATATTCTGCTACTTCAACAAATGAGTCATAGTTAGGACAACCATTTTTAAAGCTTAATTTGCTGAGTTTAAAAAAGGGGGTATTTTAATTAAAATTAAATTTCTTTCCTAAATATTTCAATGAGCATTATAAAATGCTTTGAAATCATTTATTACTGTGCTTTTAACTACAGGGTCTAATTTCTGAAAATGCTGATAAACTTGATACCCAAAAAATTCTTGATCAAGACAATTCTTCAATGAATTTTTTAGATCATTATATAAAAAATACCACTGGCACACGTTTAATTTTTTTCAAGCTCTTTTATTGCTTTGCAAATTATTTCGATTGCATACATTGAGAAAAGAAAATATAATTCTATAATCATAAGGACCTCTGTTGAATTTTCATTAATTTAATTTAAATTAAATTAATGAAACGTACCAACTTTAAATTTAAAGTTTCCTTAAACTCTGTTTCAGCAAACTCATCAGATTCTTTAGCTGAAACAGAAAAATGACCATATATTTTCAAGACAATATTTTCTATATCAGTATCTAAATTACCAAAAGCATATTTAGCTAAATTTGAATAATGTGAGCATGGCGATTTGCTTTAATTACATGTTCATTTAATTTCTTAATATTTTGGAATAAAGATTTATTATTCCCAAAATTACAATTTGCATTGTCTGCACTGAAACTAGATACCCTTTGCCAATCCAATCCTAAATTACTCATTGAATTTTTTAGGCACTCAAACATTCCATCTGTGCTTTCATCAGAATTTTCAAAAGAATCAACTAAATAGTTTGTAGCACCATATTCTTTGTTGAAGTACTGAATTGACAAAGGAAACATTTTCATATTCTTTCTATTAGAAGCATCAATCTGTAAACAAAAAAATAATGGTGGATCACGATATTTTCAATCATCCAAAACAATTTGCAATGCTTTTTTA
Source organism: Mastigoproctus giganteus (assembly GCF_048544385.1). NCBI lineage: Eukaryota > Metazoa > Arthropoda > Arachnida > Uropygi > Thelyphonidae > Mastigoproctus > Mastigoproctus giganteus. Next base: position 124,407,787 of record NC_143579.1, on the reverse strand, counting down.
CATGAAACATTACAAACAATGGCAGCAGATTTAGTTCTTCCACATGATATTTTTGGTGCAATTTTTGAATCATTGTAAAGTTTAGAGTTCAATTTCATTTTACAATCTAATGAGTTATAAGAATGGTGATGCTTAATTGAATGATAAATATGAGTTATTTCAACTGCAATAACTAACTCCTCTTCTTTCGTATTCTTTTTCACAAGAAACCTTTCAAGAAGATTTGAAGAATTTGCTGATTTTTGAGCCGATTTATGAGTTTGCTGAGTAACTGCTAAGATGCCCATATACACAACTTTAAATACATTTCTGCATAGGAGACAACTTGCCTCATGAGAATCATTTGTTGAAGCTAGCCATTTGTATTTTTGCTCCCAATTTTTGTTCTAAGACCAAAACCTCTTCTTTTTTGGGGGAAATTCCATTTTTGATGACTAAAAAATAAAATGTTTTCAAAATATGTTTGTATATAACATGAAATATGTAGGTGCCTATAACCATATAAATGAAATAGATAAATGTTTCTTTGTAAAGTTATAAGAAAAACAGTTTAAACAAAGCCATTGAACTCCATATTATAAAAAGTGATTTTTCTGATACCTATGATTTTATTAATTATTTACCAGTCGCACGATTTTCATGAAAATTAGATCATGGCTATACAGGTGTAAGTTTTTATGCTTTGTCAAAAAAAAAAATAATTTCTTGAGAAATGAATCATAAGGAAATAATCTGTTTGACATGCCTGTCAAACCGATTATTTCTTTATGATTCATTTCTCAGTGGTGGATTTTGCATTTGAGGGTTTTTTTTAACATATCCCCTGTTAAAGCTTTGAAATGAAATTGTAATTTTTTTGTCAGTTTGGGGGCCCTGCACATGTAGGGTCCGAAGTGTACACCTTCTACGCCTGTGAGGAAATCCACCACTGCCATTATGACGCACAAGCTGTTGTTGTTATTTGGTTTTAGGAGCATTAGCAACTAAGGCCATATTGCTCCGTGAATATGCGGTGGTCATTCCCTGACCTTTCTGCATCTTCCGTATTTGGTGGTGACGGGCTCGAACCCCGGTATAATCAAGAAGCGTGTGCTACGCACTGCTGCTCCTTCCGACCTGGCTACGGAGGCGCCGACGCACAAGCATTGAAAAATGAAAATAAAGGATAAAATGCGTCCTTTCTCGTTGCAATAAAAGAAAAGGACAGTTTAGCTAAAATAAAAGATTGTCTTTTGAAATAAAGGACGTCTGGCAACCCTAGCTGTAAGTGTGAACCATTTTGTGAGCTGCATAATGGCAGATTTGAATACTAAGCAACATTTTGTTATACACTTGTCGTTTTATGTACTTGTTATGTACAAAGTGGTATGAGTGCTACAGAGGCTGTGAGAGAAATGTCTCAGGTTTTTTTGTGTTTGAAGCAAACTGCAATTTACAAGTGGCATAGGCACATTAAAGAAGGTTGAGAATCTGTGGCCCAATGGCCACTTTCAGACTTATAGGAGTAATTCTATGAGTGAGTCTGTTGATGGTGTAAGTGCACCACAGAAGATTATTCTGAAGAGGAAAAAAAGTTTCCAAACACAAAAACTATATTTTCTTGGAAATATTATTCTGGAATATAATTTTAAGGTACCATAGTAATTAATATATGTGTTTAGAATGCTATATCATCCTGACAGTGTAGAGTTTTAATGTACCACAGTAATTTATTACAATATAATAATAACTGCCATTTACTGATGCAACATTGAGTGCATGCACATACCTGTGCAGTTAAGGCTTCAAACTCACTGAAACCAGAAGTAATGACTAAATGTGAGTGGGCTTTTTTTTCCTTTTCACATGGTTAAAAAAAAAAAAACATCCAAAGTAAGTCTAAAACATGACAGCATGGATTTTATTTTAAACAAATAATTAAAAATATACATAATATAAAAATCAAATCAGTCATAGTTGTGTTCATAATAGACTGAAAATAAATGTAGCATCAAAAAGTGAACAGTTTTAAATTACTTTGTGCTGATTTGAAAGATAATTTATCACAAGGTGCATATGTTGAATTAGAAGGAAATATGCATGCCTGTCAGAAGGTTAATGTGTGTTTTCAAAATGAATAGTGTTTTGTATCCATTTCTGATATGCTCAATTTGAAGTTTAACCTAAACTCGCAGGTGAATATAACAAATGGTAATGCATTGGTGCATTTGGACTCCACATTTCTTTTAATGACAAATGCAAGTAATAACATATTTAATTCAGCAATTTTGTTAGCATCATCAGCCTGCTGAGGTGTACTGCTCATCTTAAATTTCAGATTTCGCTTCAATGTTTGTTGTTGTTTTTATTCGTTCAGCCGCAGTTGAGTTTTGGAGACTTTATGGGCGAGCTGACTCCATGCTGTCCGGTTTTCAACAGCTTCTTTCAAGTCCTTCATACTCATGCCAATGTTGCCCTTGTTGGTGTCGAGCCAGTGTGTTTTTTGCAGACCTCTTCTCCTTGTTCCACTGACCTTTCCTAACATTATCCATTTTTCCAATGAATTGGATCGCATTACGTGACCAAACAAAATGGTCAATTGTAGCTTGGCTTCCAGTGATGTTTCTTGCTTGATGTGATCAAAAACCTCTCTGTTCAGAACTTTTGCTGTCCATGGCAAGCAAAGCAGCTTTCTCCAGCACCAGATTTCAAAAATGTCAATTTTTCTTCTGTTTCCTTTTTTCATTGTCCAGCTTTTGCACCCATAAGTTGTTATGGGAAACACTATAGCATTAACCAATCTGATCTTCATTGTAAGGCTGACATCTTTGTCTTTCCAGATCATTTGCATGCTCATCATTGCACTCTGTCCAAGTGAAATTCTTCTTTTAATTCCAGGGCCAGATTCTCCGCCTGTGTCGATCTTAAATCCAAGAAAGATGAAGTCTCGGACAGATTCGACCTCTTCATTGTTCATTTTAACTTCTCCAGCTTCAGCTGTTGTCATAATTTTTGTTTTTTTGATGTTAAGCTGCAGTCCTGCCTTTTCACTCTCATCTTTAACCATTAAAATCAATTGTATTAGATCTTCCTCATTTTCTGCAAACAGAGTTGTATCATCTGCATATCTTAAATTATTGATGTATCTGCTGCCAATTTTTATTCCAATTTCTGACTCATCCAAGCACAATTTTCTCATAACAGATTCAGTATACAAATTAAATAGAAATGGGGATAAGATACAGCCCTGTCACACACTTTTTCGATTTCAAACCAGTCCTTATCTCCAAATGTTGTTCTGACAGTTGCTTCTTGTCTGATGTACAATGATCTTATTAGTTCAACCAAGTGTGCCGGTACTCCCAATTCTATCAAAGAACTCCACAATTTGTAATAATCAATATAATCAAATGTTTGGTACAGTCAATGAAGCACATGTATACATCTTTCTGAAATTTATGTGCTTTTTTCCATTATCCAACCGGATTTTAGTGATGTGATCACAAGTGCCTCTTCCTTTGCAAAAACCAGCTTGAATATCAGGCAGCTTTGTTTTGATGATTCTATACAACCATGCTTGAATGATTTTCAATAGATCTTGCTTGCATGTGATATCAAGGCTATTGTACAGTAGTTCGAACAATTTTGGGTGTTTCCCTTCTTTGGGATTGGAATAAACACTGATCTCTTCCAGTCTTTTGGCCATATATTTACATTACATTACATTACATTTCCAGATCTACTGGCACAAAGCTGTGATAACCGTAATTGGCAAAAATGTTAACAATTCTGTTGGTATTCCATCAATCCCAGGGGCTTTTCTCCTTGGTAGTTGTTGCAGCACTCATACTACCTCTTCCTCTAAAATATCCAGTTCTAGTTCATCCTGCCCTTACGCTTCAACTTGTTCAAATGGCACAGCAATACATCCCATAAAAAAAAAATGTACAAAATCAAGTGGCTGTCAGAAGAAACCATCAAAATTGCTGAAAAAAGCTAAAAAGGAGATAGAGATGAGACAAGAAGGCTTAATGCAGAATTCCAAAGGGGCAGCCAGAAAAGACAAAGAAACACAAATAAAGAAGATCCAGATACCCTTCACTGCTCGTAAGGATTCAATAAAAGACAAAGATGGAAATAAAGTGAATGGTCATCAAGAAATTAGGAAAAGATGGCAGGAATACAGGGAAAAACTTCAATGTTTACATCATTACATGTCTTAATATATTTATTGCAAAATACTCTCAGCCTACTGAGCAACATCTTACATCTGTCTCAATGTCTCAATTTTGTTTTATACTCAGAAACATGATCATGTTTCTGAGTATAAAACAAAATACAGTATCAACAAAAAAATAAAAAATAAATAAATAAAATAAATGCATGGGGAGGAGTCTAGCTGTACCTCAAATACACTATTACATATTAACTAAAGCATCAATTGCAATACATATCTGCACAGTTCAAGGACTTTGTCATAATTAAAAACACAGTAAGCAGCGTCAAGCCTGTTTACAGACCAATAATAACCTATAAGCTATTTCTTTATTTATTGTCTGCTGGGGTCCAAACTGCACCATACTATGCATTGGTTTGTTTTATCTATTTATCTTGGCATTAGACTTTAGTGTTTTTTCAAGCAATACTTTTTAATTGCACTTTATGGTCTGTGTAGACCACTGTGTTATGCAGTTTTCTCTGGAAAATTTAGCCTGAACCACTTAAAAGCCGTTTTAGGGCTGAAAGGCTCAGACTACAGGAAATTTACTAGACAAACAAGTTAGTGCAAAGCATCATTTTTGTTAATCTCATATTATGAACGCTTCCCCAGTAGAGAAGATTAATGTTACTTATTCTCTGCAGATACTACCACCCATGCAACACCATTTCGAAGCTTGCTGACTTCTCATTGTTGGGCAGGTAAGTACCCCAGTGATACAATGAGTGACAACCCAGTTATGAAGTTCAACTCCACAATATGGGAGATGCCAGATGGTGTGTGATAGTAAAGTATAAAAAGGGGTTTAGGGCTAAAAGCCTCACACTATGGGAAATTTACTAGATGAACAAGCTAGTGCAAAGCATCATTTTTGTTATATCATATTGTGAATACCTTCACAATGAGTTGCCTGCTACTAAACTACTTGGAATAAGCAATGCTTCCCCAGTAGAGAAGACCAATGTTACTTACTCAGTGAATACTACCACACGCGCGGCGGTGGCAGACACCACCACTGCCTTTATTCTTCTCTATTGAGGAAGCGTTGCTTATTCGAGGTAGTGCAATAACAGGCAACTCATTGTGAAGATGTTACTTATTCTTGGCAGACACCACCACCACCCAGACTAATGTTACCACCACAGACAGTGGTGGTATCTGCCCCCAACATCTGTGGTGGTAACATTAATCTGGGTGCAGATAGCAAGAAAGGTAGAACAGAATATCATATTCCAGTGTATAAGTTGACCTCTATTTTTAGCCTTGGAAATTTTTGCTTAATCACATACTCACCGTAAGTTCAGTTGTTTTCAATAATGCAGTAATTCAACCATTTGACTGCTAAATATGGTTAATGATTGTACTCACCATGCTAATAACTGATTGCAAACTCCTCTGACCTATTGGTTGTGGCACAGTATAAACAAGAACATTTTGTTCCTAGCATGAGAGACATGTTTCTTTCATTTGTTACTTATAGGCTATGGCACATTCAACAAAGGTTCATCTTTCTCATCTCACATAATGGTATGTTACAGTAAAAGACATTAATTACCAGTCTGTGTTTTTAATTATACCATTTTTGCTCTGTTTCTTTACACTGTGGCATTTTATAATATGCACAGTAAATTGCAAAGATAGCAGTAAGCATATAAAGCAGTAATCCCTTATGTAGAAGGTCATGAAAACAAAACTTCCAGGCTTAGATGATATTTTCCTTATTGATGCTATATGTACAGATGGGATTTTGATTTTATAAATGAGCCATTCCTTACTGCCTGTTTAGTACTGTACCATAAGTTGATTTTTTTGTAAACGACTCAACAAGAAAATGACAATCTCGAAAAGTTTAGGCTTCAACAACTCAAAGTAAACCTGAAAATATAACTCACATTGAATTCCATGGAATTTTTCTCTCTGATGAAGAACAATTAAGAAATTCTTGGGCTTAGAGATGAGCAACAAATATGTTTGCTGCTCACAATATTTAAAAAGGCGAGCAACAATATATAATTAATTTATTTGATATATTACATACAAAAGTATGTAATAAATTATAAACATATTGGTATTATTTCACATCTTTCAATAAACAATAAGCATGTTTTTCTTTAATTCAAGCTTAGTATTTTATTTTTAGCTAACAAGTTAAAGCTTACCTTCTGATTTCTGCAAGGTGCTACATTTAAACAATCCACATATTTAAAATAACTCATAGTTACATGAATTTTTAAGCTTTATTTAACCAAAACTGCCTTTCTAAAAATGTTCTCCTTTTATTAAAATAATTCAAAACAAATGGGTTCCTATTCACTCAATGTCAAAGGAACAAAGAATAAATATATGAATTTGTTATGGTGAGTAGCCAAAAGACAAGTCTAGTATCACAATATCAATGCCAAGCTGAAGTTGAACAAAACATTTGACAACTGTTATCAAGCCCCGGTTGCCTTTGAATTGAATGACCTAAAAAAAATTTATATAGTTTGTGTTGTTGCAAGTGGAAGTGTACTTTTGTCCATGCATTCAAAAGATCAATAATCCAAAGTTAAGTAAGTGCATATGACATTCACGGAATCCAGTTCAATTATAGATGAGATTGCAGGGTTTCTGAAATTAATAAATTAATATCCCTAGTCCAGCAATGACCTTGTATTCAGTATTCAGGAATAAGTGAATCTAAGTCCTAAACAACTGAGCAATATAAGGAATGGTAATAAAACATTAAGATAAAACTGAAATTTGGTAGTAGCAGTTTCATTAATTACACTGCTACACCAAGGTAGCTTATCTGGTGTAACAGTATTGTTAATTAATATCTCTTGATGGAACTGACACAAAGAAAAATGACTCATTCAAAGTCATGATTAAGAAATTAATAATATCAGAAGTTTATGTTCCAGATATTATTTTGGAATTACCCGAAGCAGTTTTAATTCATGGGTAAGCCAGATGGCACTAGATAGTAATGAAAGGGCTCCAGCCTGATGACTAGCGGCCAAAGGTTTAGGAACATACAGCAACAATGCAGCAATGCCCAAGCTCACCTGAAAACAGAAAATACAACAGTTAATGTTTAAATTTCCCTTTCTAAATAAATTAAATTTTTTTTAATAAGATATATAGGTGAATACTGTAACACAACAGATAAGTATTTAGGAACTGACCTTTACAAAATATGTGCATTATACTGTGTGTATTAGACCATGAAAAAGTGTAACCTGTATTTAGTATTGGCAATTTCAAGAGATACTAATTAATTAACAGCACTGCTAGACCACAACAACTTTAATGTAGTGTGGCTCTTTTTTTTTTTTTTTTTTTTCCCCCTTTAATTGCACCAAAGCAAACTAAATTTATGAAAGGTCAATGTATTGGAACTGGAAATTGCACATATTCTGTGCTCAACTTGCCTTGATGATAAGCAAAAGCAAGCTTTTGCGGGATGGGGAGTTGCAACTCTTGCCTAGGACTTCTGATGTGACAGTACTATTAACTGACTGGTATCCAATGGAAGAAATGATTCCTTCAAAATCATAATTAAGGAACAGAAATAAGTTTGTGTGAGTATGATAAAAAATAAACTTTTTCAGGAAAAGAGAAATATTATTTTATAGCCTCACACTGAAACATTATTATTCGTAATAATTATGCCTGGCAAGCGGTTAGTATTAGTGTGGCAAATGATGCAAAAAAACATGCTTATAAAGCATCAGCCAAAAACTTCCCACATTACCTGTCCATCTGCTCCAATAGTTTGTCTTGTTCTTCCTTCATATAAGCTTAGATAAATAAGGTTATTTATATAAGCCTATATAAATTTGATTAGATAATACAAATTATCACCTAATATAAAGTCAGTAATATTCCTCATTTTGAATTATAATTAAAAATTCAGCTAATTAAAATTAGATTCATTGAGACTTGTGCTTGTTTGACAGTTGTAGAAACACTTCAGAATACACAGCGTGAAATTTGGTTAACTTATAAGGTGATCCATTTTAAGAAAACTTCTTGGATATTTTACTGCTGAAAAATAATTTGAACTACTTTGTTAATGGAAATTTTGAAAGTTACCTGAAATTTGCTCTATTACATCAAAATTTTTTAGAAATAAAATAAAACAAAAATATTGGTAGTGCTTCTGGTTTATTTTGTACTTTTACAAATTTTACAAAGAGGTTATTTTTATATATAAAAAAAGATAAAAATATGTAAAAATATAAATATCAAAGGTGACATCTTTCTTTCTAGCATAGATGGTCAGAAATTGATTTCTTATACACTAGACTGGGTTAAACTTGCTCTTTTTTACCCTATTTCAGTTGCTATTTCTCTTTTTAGCACCCAGCAATAGTCAAGTCACCATATTGACATTTCATCTCTCTCCCCCTCCTACCATCCGGTACATTTTTTTTTTCATGTCTTTTATATCCTGATGGAATCCTTTCCTCTTGTTCTTTTATTTAAACTACCTAATTTTTCTGGGAAGTAGTTTAGATGAGAGTGCAAGAAGTGCACCTTAACACTCATACTGCAGCATAGTTTTAAACTTCTCCAGCACGTTAATCTGGCTGTTTACTTTTCGCAAAAAATTGTGTACTACATTTTTAAAGCCAGTTCAAGTCTCTTTTGGTCCGATTCATGGATTCTTCAAAACAGAGTCTAGCAGCACCCTGGGGATAATGGGGGTCTATAAAAAGCATTTGCTTTGATTTTTTCATATGTAAGAAATGGGAATTTAGTGCAACTTGCTTGAAACCAATTTATCCATAAAATATATTTTACTAAATATATAAATGATGAAGAAAAATTATTTTATGAAATAAATGAAATATAAAATGATTATAATCTGACTTAAACAGATTCAGTACTGATATAATAACTTATAATAATAATACATTATCATAACACTATCAAATTCACCTGTTGCCTCTATCAGATGAATGCCTCTATCAATCTCCCAGTTCCACTAATCACTTGGAACTCTGACTTCCTTTCTTTGAAACTTGACCTTTTCCAGTCCCACTTTCCTAATAGTTAAGTAATTTTCCTTGGCGATTTTAATGTTCACAACTCCAGCTGGCTTCAGTGTTCCACTCACATGGACCCAGCTGGTTGAGATGCCACAGCATCTCATTAGTTCATTAGTAATTGCTTTTGCAATTACTAATGACCTTGCACATACTGTTTATTTGCTTACCAGAATACCAGACAATCCTAACCACACAGTCACTCTTAATCTTTTTCTCATGAAAATCCTTTTCAAGTACAGGGTTGAGGTTAGTGGCTCTCCAGGCACCTCAGATCAACTTGGTGATGGTCTCTTCTCCAATGGAGCCTTTCTCTCATGGCAATTCTAAGCCTTGGTTTGTTTGGAATTACAAGATTCAAAATGGGATGATATGTGAGATCATCCAGGCTTATGTTATCCATCTATGGATAAATTCAATAGAGAAGAACAGTGAAACTCAAGCAGTTGCTCTTTACATTTCAAAGACTTTTGATAGTGTTTGGCATAAAGGTATTCTAAATAAGCTATCTTATGATTGTTGACTGTTTTTTGTAACTTGGTATCCAGTTTTCTCTCTGACTGCTTATTGCAGATTGTGATAGATGGTTCTCTGTCTTCTAACTTCTCTATTAATGCCAGTAGAGAAGTCTCGAATGCCAGTAATCCCAAAGTTCAGTTCTTTCTAACACTCTTTTTCTCTTGTATATTAATAACCTTCTTCCACTGACTGGAAATCCATAGTTTTTCTGATGACAATACATTGCATTCCACCTTCCACTTTGAGAAACCTTGCCTTGCACAAAGAGCTTCAACTTCTGAAATATCCACTACCAATTCTTTAAATGGTGATCTCTAGGTAATTTTCCAATGACACAAAGATAACTTAGTTCATTTCAGTTCTCCTAACACTCAGTCCTGTCTTATACACATGCTGGCCAAAAGGAAATATGACCCTTTATTCAGTATTTAATTGGGCTGCCTTTGTTTTGAATAACAGCAAGTGTGCAGCATGACATTCTATAAGATGTTTGGTACATTTTGATCTAATTGTATCTTTTGATCTTTGTCCAACTGTGCAACAAAATATTGCACAGTTGGACAGAGTTGAAGGAAGAGGATTTCGTTGGCAAATAGCTCTCTCCGGAATATCCCACACATTTTCAATAGGATTGAGATCAGGTGAATGTGGCGGCCAAAGAAAATGGTGGAAATCTGTGTCATGTTCTCTGAACCATCCTTGCAGAATTTTGGCATGATGTGCTGTTGAATTGTCATCCATAAGGTGCAATAGATATGATACAAAATTCAGGTATCTCCTGGATGACATTCGACCCTCCACTGGTATATAAGGACCCAGCCCATGGCACAAAATATTCTCCACAAAATGATACTACTTCCAAATGTTTGGGTTTTCTTAACAAGGCAAGCAGGGTCCATCACTTCATGAGGTTCTCACCACACTCCCTGCAAAACAAAGTGTATTATGATTCACCTGACCACATGACTTTTCTCCATTGTTCTACTGTACAATCATGATGTTTTTGGCACTACTGAAAGTTGATTTTTCTGTTTTTCTCTGAAAAAACTGGCTTCTGAAAAAACTGCAGGCGACTGCTAATACCCAATTTATTCAATTCCTTGCATATAGTACAGGTTGAAATATGGAGGTCTGGGCTTTGTTGATACAGATGTTATTTGCTGCACACTGGGTGTACAATTTTTCTGTACAGTCCTCCTTAGAATACAATGGCTTTGCCCTTGAAATGTTGTTTTTCTGCCACATTTGTGTCTTTGAGGTGTGGAAGAACTTGCTTTCCAGTCATTAAAAACTTTTGAGATAAATGCTTTTGAGAAACCAGTTACATCTTGTTTCTTGAATTGTAAATCCTGCTAAATGTGCACCCCAATAAGACCTTTTTCAAAGTCTGATATATCAAGCATTTTCCACATTGTGGCTTCAGATTACTGCAGTTGAACAGCCTGTGGAGTTTTTATACTCAACGAGGAAACGAATCACATCACATTTTCTTTGCATCTATTTGCATTTCTTTTGTCTGTCTTGATACAAAAGTTTGTACTTTTTTGGCCAGTGTCTTCAATGACTAATGACTTCAGAAAGTCATGAATATGCTTCTGCTTCCTCTGCATCTAAAAAGATGGGTTTCTTTTTTGCTCCAGTAAATCCTCTCAGGGTTCTAGACTCCCTTCAAAATAGGACAGTTAGGTTAATTAATGACCCATATCTTACAAAGTTTCTCCACTCTCTGTTTCAGACATTGTTTTTGCTGCATGCCTTTTCTATAGATACTTCCACGGGTACTGTTCTTCTGAATTGGCTTCTATAATCCCCCCCCCCCCCCCCCAATCTCTTCCAAACCAGTCCAGACATGCTGCAACCACTCACTATCCATTTACTATCCTACTTCAAACTCACAGAACCAACTTTTCTTCTGCCTTCTCAACCTATATCTCATACATGGTACTAAGTACTGCAGATTCTGATACTTTTTTTTTTCCCCTTCAAACCTGAATGTGTGTTCTTTTTCATTCACAAAAAAAAACTGAAAGAACAACCTTTCCACAGTTCTCACATGTTTTTCCAATTGCCAGTAATTATTTTGAAAAAGGCTTAAAATATTCCTCCCAAGGTGGAGACTATCCTTTATTCAGAAAGTAGTTTAGAAAGGTTAGAGGCAAGCATAGGTGGCATGTTTCCTTGAAACAGAATGGCATGGACACTACTTTTTTTTCGATCCATTAGGTTTTATTGTTTACTTGAAGAAAAGGGATAAAAGTAACAATGCTCCTTATAGGAAAAGGGATTAAACTAATGTCTCTGCTTTCTTCCAGGAAACAGATAAACTAGAATGGTGATACTTTGCACCAGTCAAAAAAAAAAAAAAAAAACCTGGGGCATAACCTATCAGGTGACATGCATGCAAAAAAATTAAAATTCGAAAAAAAAAATTGGTGTGCACCACCTGTCATAAAAAACAAAAAGCACAAAACATTTTCTCACAAGTTGCCTTACAGGTCTCGTTGAACACTGCTCAGTTAATGTTCTTTAAACCTGGTGTCAGTGAGTGCCTTGGTGGCTACACTTTTCTTTCGCAATGTCACTTTTTGACTATCCTACTCACACAGGAAGTAAGGCATTTTTGCATAAACAAGTTGCCACCTGAGTAGCAGACCAATAATATTAAAATCTCCACACACTAAGTCACTACGGTCCAGAGTTGTGAATTTTTTCATCACAGTAGTTTATAGCATCCTATCTAGATTCTTTGTGAACCCCTGCTCTAGATCAGGGGTTCACAAACTGTGGCCTGCAGCTGTTTTTATGACATTATGGTGATGATATTATGTTATGATGAAGGGTTTGCAGGTGCACCTTGCACCTGCAAAGCCTTCTCTTTTCAACCATTCTTTCAGGATGGTGGTTCCACGAATTTGTGTACTGCAACCAAGATGCCTCCCCTCTTTCATGCAAATATAGTATTTCCGGGAATTTTTTTATTGCAACCAAGAGTCCTGGAATAAAGAAAACCCTTTTCTCAGATGCATGCAGGCTGCCACAAGATCAGAAGTGCATGAGGTGACACTAAGATTGGAACCTTTGTGGTTTTCTGTAATTCACTTAGCCAGTGAGTGACTGTGAGGAGGGTTATATCGTCATGTGTTGTAAAAGTGTATTCACTAAGATTATGAGATTAATTTATTTGTAACAGTTTAAAATTGATATTATTTAAAACAAATATACTTATTTTAAAATTATGGAAAAATGTTGAATTCAAGAGGAAAAAGGAAATTAAAAGAAAACGGAAAAACACTGTTTTGTGAGTGAACGAAATAAAGTTTTGTGTCTACTCTGTGAACAACTTCAGGATAGCAGTCATGAAGGAATACAACATAAAACAACATTATGATATAACATCACACCAGATACAATATAGATAGTGATAATAGAAGGGAAAAATTTCATTCGCTATAGAAAAATTGAATGCATAAAAATCAGTGTTTGAAAAATTTTTTAAAATAAAATGAAGACTCGGTACTGGCTAGCTACGTAGTTGCCCATGAGATTGCAAAGAAGAGTAAACATTTCACAGAGGGGGAATTTTTTAAAGAGTGTATGGCAAAGGTTGTGGATATTATTTGCCCAGATAAAAAGTCTGCTTTCAACAATATCAGCTCGTTAAATATGACCATGACTTGTGGGATTCAGGATATCAGTGAAGATATTCAAAAGCAATTACGTCAACTTACAACAAAATTTTATTGCATATTCACTTGCACTCGACGTGAGTCTGTATATCAGTGGCACAGCCCAACTTCTTATATTATTCATGGTGTTACAGAAGATTTTGCAATTTTTGAAGAGGTTACTGTCTCTTGAAAGTTTAAAAGACAGAACTAGAGGACTTGAGAATATTTAATGCAGTGTGTCATGCATTGGACTTTAATAATATGAACTAGAATAATTTTGTTGGGATCACAATGGAAGGAGAAAAATCTGGATTAGTGAGCCTCTTCAATCAAAAAGTTGTGGGTCACACTAGGATAAATTTAATTCATTACCACTGTATATTCACCAAGAAGCTTTTATTGGTCGTGTATTAGATGAATCACATCACGGATGTAGCTGTGAAGTCTGTCAATTTTATCAGACAGACTAAAAGCTTGAATCATAAGCAATTTAAGATTTTCTTGGAAAATTCTGAAGCTGAACTTGGAGATGTGATATACAGGGTGTTTCAGTTAAACGTTTCAGAACTTCTAAGAGGGGTAGGGTACATCCTGACAACTCGAAATCATATAGCAATGTGGGGTCGGAAATGCTTTCCTGAAGCGGTGTTGTACACAGAAGCACCATAAAGAAAAGAGACCGTAAGTGAGAAATCGTTTTAATAATACATGAAAAGAAGCAAAAGGTACATGGATTAAAGTAAGTGTTCGAAGTTTCTTCCACGGGCTACAATGGACGCCTCACATCTCCGACGCATGGACATCCGAACATTCTGGAATACTCCAGGCGAATTTCGAATTTCTTGAACAAGAACGCCAAGTTAGTAGGATGGATGATTACACGAGCGCAGAGTTAGCCGATATGCATTTGGCGTACGGGGCTGCAAATTGTAGTGGGCCAGCCGCACAGCGTTTGTACGCCGAACGATATCCGACGAGGCATATTCCCAGTCATAATTTCTTTGCAAGACTGCACCAGAGGTTAGCTGAGAAAGGTTCATTTGAAAGAGCTGACAGGGACAGGATAAGAACAGCACGGACTCCAGCTGTCGAACAGAATGTGCTGCAGCATGTACAGGGGAATACAAGAACGAGTACACGAAGTCTAGCAAACGCAGTCGGGGTTTCCCATTGCAGCGTCTGGAGGATTCTCCGAGAACAAGACATGCATCCATTTCACGTGCAGCGTGTCCAGACACAGCAACCGGAGGATTATGCACCTCGTATTGCTTTCGCACAGTGGTACCTTGGAAAATGTGCTACAAATCCCCTTTTTCCTGCTGAAGTGTTGTTTTCCGATGAGGCATCCTTCACAAGGGAAGGAATTTTCAACACGCATAACGACCATATCTGGGCGGTCGAGAACCCGCATGCAATACGACGTCGTGCAGCACAGATTCGATTTTCGGTCAATGTATGGGCCGGTATTATGGGAGATCACCTCATCGGACCTTACCTGTTACCGCGTCGTCTAACCGGACCTATCTACTTGATCTTTCTGCAGCAAGTATTGCCACAACTTTTGAGAGATGAACAGATTTCTGCATCGACGCAACAGACAATGTGGTTCCAACACGATGGAGCCCCTGCCCAATATAGCGGAGATGTTCGTAACTACCTGGATGTCACATTTGGTCAACAGTGGATCGGACGTGGTGGTCCCGTGCGTTGGCTTGCTCGGTCACCCGACCTATCATGTCTTGATTTTTATTTCTGGGGTCATATGAAATCGCTAGTTTATGACACCCCTGTTGACAATGCTGAAGAGCTGGTTGCAAGAATCGCAGTAGCTGCCGAAGAAATTCGAAATTCGCCTGGAGTATTCCAGAATGTTCGGATGTCCATGCGTCGGAGATGTGAGGCGTGCATTGTAGCCCGTGGAAGAAACTTCGAACACTTACTTTAATCCATGTACCTTTTGTTTCTTTTCATGTATTATTAAAACGATTTCTCACTTACGGTCTCTTTTCTTTATGGTGCTTCTGTGTACAACACCGCTTCAGGAAAGCATTTCCGACCCCACATTGCTATATGATTTCGAGTTGTCAGGATGTACCCTACCCCTCTTAGAAGTTCTGAAACGTTTAACTGAAACACCCTGTATTTTTGAACTTTTAGGTGGCTAAGTAAAGGTAATACATTAAAATGATTTTTCAACTTAAGGAAAGAAATAACCGAATTTCTAAATCAAAAAGACAAAACTATTGTTCAGTTACACATCAACTGGTTATGAGATCTAGTAATAATAAGTTTGTTTCTAATCTTTTTAATTATGTGAAGGCTTTAAACCAAAAAATAAGGCTGCTTCACAAACAATTAGTAGATGGCAATTTATTCAATTTTGCAGCATATAAGATTCTTTCAGATGAATTAGCTGAGGTTTTAAATATTCTGCAGTCAGAAAAGTACATGTATTATAAGACTTTGATAGGCGCTTAGATTTTCAAAATCATGAAAATATTAATTATTTTTCAAGATCCACAGATCTGGAGAATGCCCTTGTAAATATTCAAATGAAACTGATCAATCTAAAAGAGAGTACCGAAGCACAGGCATCTTATCACGATAACAGTTTGATGAATTTTTATAAAGAACTCTAACCAGAAGAATATCCAGAAATACAAAAACATAGACATTGAATTGTTATATGGAAATACTTTTATATTTATAAAAAAGTGTTATTTGGAAATACTTATTCTCTCCTATGAACAATAAACAAGCCTACAATTAAGATCCAAATTAACAGATAGTCATCTCACATGTGTTTTACATATTTTTAGATCCCAGGCTGATAGAAATAATCTCAAACAAAACTCAATTTCATAAACCACATGCTACAAAACATTAAACTTAAATTTTATACTTTTTTCTTGTAACACTACAATTCATAAATATTTCTTTGTATTATTTTCTTCAATTTAAATTTATGATCAATATTAAATCATTTGTTTTTCCATTTTGCTTTACAATTAACATCAAATTGTGTTACTTAATGTAAAAAATACCATTCAGGGTTTCATTTGAAAATTTGCTAATTTTGCATACATTTTTTTGCCAATTATAATGAAATTTATTGAGAAGTGTTGCTTTATAATGTTAGTTGTGCAATGTATAATCATAGTGGTATCACAGCATTAATCCAATACATGGCCAACCTACAATTTCTATTGTCTTATTTTCATTAATATTGGCCAGCTGACAAAAAAAGTTTGAGAACCGCTAATCTAGATCATAAATGTCAGACAAATTTATGATCAATATTAAATCATTTGTTTTTCCATTTTGCTTTACAATTAACATCAAATTGTGTTACTTAATGTAAAAAATACCATTCAGGGTTTCATTTGAAAATTTGCTAATTTTGCATACATTTTTTTGCCAATTATAATGAAATTTATTGAGAAGTGTTGCTTTATAATGTTAGTTGTGCAATGTATAATCATAGTGGTATCACAGCATTAATCCAATACATGGCCAACCTACAATTTCTATTGTCATATTTTCATTAATATTGGCCAGCTGACAAAAAAAGTTTGAGAACCGCTAATCCAGATCATAAATGTCAGACTCAGGATCTGATGGCATATTTTCAAGAACAATTGGTGGAGGTGGTACTGGTAGTTCAGGTCAAAAGGGCACTGGCCTTACGGCTGAAGTAATGTATGTTGTTGGAGTACACAATGCTCTGCTTGTTCTTCATATTTTAACCTGGTGCATTTACGGAACAAAAGTAGCATTCATTAATATGATCCCAAGATTTCCCCACACCAAGGGAATGGAAATTATCAAAGCCTTTCTTTTTATCACATTTCCATAATAAAATGCCTTTCACATTTTATGTGGGGGGGATAGGCAGCAAAATTTTTCTTGGTCACCTACTTTAATTCCAAAATACGCAGCATATACATTTTTCACAAATGATGTTACATCCTGCCTTTGTTTCTTCACAACATAGTTATCCCAAATGTCAAAAAAAAAAAAAAAAAAAATCTGGATTATTCACACAACCACAAGTTGCCATTGTGAAAGATGCAGAATACAAAAATCATGTTAGAAGCAAATACAGGTAGGCCCTGATTTATGCAGGATTACATTGTGCCTCCTCAGGGTTGTTAGGTGAAGTGCCGTTAATAGAGGAAGAAGGAAGAATTAGCATTAGCAAAGGCACATGATGCAAGAAAGCAAGCTTATATAGCATCAGCCCAAAAAAAACAAAAAAAAACCCACCATTATTTCACCCATCCACTAGCTCCAAATGTTTGTCAAGTTCTGCCTTGAATCTATTTAAACTATCAACTTCTACAAAGACAGATGGAAGTTTGTTCCACCAATCAACCACCCGCTGGCTAAAGGCAAACTTCCGCACATCTATCCTACAACTGTCTTCCCTCAATTTGAATTTATGCCCTCTCAGGCGATTGTTCTGAGCAAGAGGAAGAATTCCATCCGCATTGAGCATGCTCAAACCATTCAAGGCTTTATACACCTCAATCAGATCACCTTGAAGGTGCCTAGCAAACACTGTAATTTGCAAAACTTAAACCTTTCTTCGTAAAAACAACCCATTGTTCCATTCACTAATCTTGTTGCCCTTCTTTGTACCGTTCCAACAGCTCTACATCCTTCTTAAAATGAGGCCTTCAGACCTGTATACAGTACTCAAGGTGTGGCCTGACCATTGCCTTATACAAGGGGATAATCATCTCCTTATCCCTGCTAGAAAAATTCCTGGATATCACTGACAAGACACCATGAGCTACTCTTGCAGACCATCTGCATTGCTCAGAAAACTTCGTATCTGCCCGCACAATTACCCCCAGGTCCTTTTCATTCTCTACCACTGTGTGGTACCACAGAGTTGATACGTTACTCTGGGATTACTGTTTCCCATATGTAGTACTTTACATTTGTCAATGTTAAACTTCATTTGCCACCTCTCAGCCCATCTGCTCAACTTTTCTAGATGCTGTTGCAGCAGTGTACTGTTATTAGTGTCATTAACAACCCAGCCAATCTTCGTATTGTGTGTAAACTTGGACATTAAGCCTGATATATCATCATCAATATCATTTATAAATACAGAAAACAACAATGGATCCAACACTGAACCACGAGGGACTCCACTAATAACATTAGTGCACGAAAAGCAGTGTCCACTGATTACCACTCTGTCTTCTCCCACTCAACCATCCCTTTATCCGTAGCAGCAATTTGCCTCCAATGCCACACTGCTCCAATTTGTGCAGCAGTCTTCCATGTGCAACAGTATCAAAGGCTTTTCTAAGATCCAAATATATGATATCAAAGTTATTCTTTGCATCCAGTTCCTTTGTGACTACATCATAGTATCCAATCAAATTAGTCAGACAAGACTTCCCCTTAACAAACCCATGCTGTGTCCGAGCTATAACTGAAGTCTTGTCTAGATGATCCTGCAATGCTTCTTTAACCAGTGTCTCCATTAATTTCCCTGGAACAGAAGTTAAACTAACAGGTCTGTAATTACCTGTGTCTCCCTTTGATCCTCCTTTGTGGATTGGGGTCACATTTGCACATGTTAGAAGAGAGAAAGAAAATTATAATGTACTTAAGTGAGATTGGTTCCTTCACTATGAAAATTGAACCATAAGAGTTAATATAAGTGTTTTTTATATTAAATATTTGTGGTTATTTTATAATTATGAGATATAAATAATATTTATAGATAAAATATAAGTAATAAAATAAAAATTTAACTTAGTACAGTAAACCCCCGCTATTCGCGGGGGTTACGTTCCTGAGAAATGCCGCGAATACTGAGTTATGGCTCCCATAGTAATAAAGGGGTTCCATTCCAAAGTATGAAATATATAAGAAAAATAGTCTAAAATTTTGTCTATGTATGTATTATATGTACCTTCGTAATATGACTATGTACATAGACAGTACATAGTGAAATGCAAGTATATGGCATCGAAATGGAAATAAGAAACAATTTAATATTAAATGTAATATATATTAGAAATTTCAAACAAATCTTTCAAACCAGCGCCTATGCTAGCTGAAAAACTTATCCCGCCAGTGCTATCACCAGTTTTGCTAAAGTTGATAAAGGAGTTTTGCCTTTTCACGAATGATGAGTAAACTTAACGGAATTTTATTATGAGTTCGGTCTTCAATCCACAGATTTAAAAACTTTTTCATTTTTTCTAATTTAACATCACGAGTTACAGAGCAAATTTTTGAAGCAATTAGCGCGTTTTCACGGACACTACGACGAATTTTTTCTTCCGATTTTTTGATTGATTGTACTGTTGACTCATTGATTTTATAATGTTTTGCCACTGAAGAGACACTTTCACCATTAGAAATTTTATCTAACAACTCAATTTTATTCGCTAATGTCATCACCTTTGATCTTTTCACATTTCCCTTGTTATTCGTAGCCATATTTTTGTACGGGTTAGAAAGAACTTGTCCACAATAAAGTCACTTTCTTCCATTAACACACTCGAAAAAGTTTGTTTTACACTGCAAAACAGTAGATTTATCACTTTTGTAAGCATATCAATTTATAAGTTGATAAATTTATTCAATTTATAAGCATATAAATTAAAAGCAAACGACGAAATCTTCCATGACAAGCGCATAACACATTCTGAACAAGGATTAGCGAGAAACATCCATGCTCACGATTTTGTCACCCTTCTCCCCCCCCCACCCACTGAGTGCTGTTTTGACGGGGAAAGATAATTTTAGCCACACCCATGTTTTTTTATGGCGGAAAATTTTCACGGCGCTTTAAAATTCACATTTTTTTAGGTTTCATTTTATATTAAATCAGCGACCGCGAATACAGATACCGCGAATAACGGGGGTTTACTGTACTTCATTCCGTACTTCATTGGCGTGGGTTAGCTCCTTCTCCGCTAGAGGACACTGCCTTGACAACTTACAAATCCTCTAAGGGTAGGAACACTGCTGGTACCATTCTGGTGCGGGACTGCTGGCACTCATCGAGTGCGGGATACTGCTGCAAACCCCTTATAGGGTAGGATCAGCCGGCACCGTTCTGGTGCGGGATTGGTGGCACCTGTCCCCTGCTACTTTAACTCCCACCCCCAGATCCCTATTTTCACCTCACAAAGAGCGGACTGCTCCTTAACTTCAGTCCGTCCTCCTTTCCCTCTTTCTGTTCCTTCTAACTTGTACTCCTGCTCTGTTTTCTTCCCCCCCCACTTTTCTATTTTTTATTATTATTTTTTATTTATTTATTTATTTATTATTTATTTTTATTTTATTTTATTTTTTTATTTATTTATTATTATTATTTATTTTTTATTTATTTATTATTATTATTTATTTTTTATTTTATTTTATTATTTTTTATTATTTTTTTATTATTATTATTTATTTTTTATTTTATTTTATTATTTTTTATTATTTTTTTATTATTATTATTATTTTTTTTTTCACTTGACCTTTGTCAGGAAGCTTAGGCAACCCTGGCAAAGGCCAGCCAGAGTATAATGGGCAGCCTGGCTCACCTCCCAGTGGTGGTGGTGGCGGGCAACGTGGGATCCCACTAGGGGCTCTGCGGCCAAGCAGCCAGAGACACAACAACAAAACATAACACTACTCTGACAGAAACCAGACATTACACTTTTTCTGGCTTTTACAGAGATTCTGTACTTCTTCACAAAGTACCATGGTGCAGATGCGGGAAACCACAGGTGGCGCCTTTCACAAAACACTATGCCACTACTATGTACTTCATTCCATCTTTGGAGTATGTAGTACAGTAAACCTCCCCAGTACAGTAAATGACACTGCCCCCCATTGATGTTCTTTGACAGTGGCCTTAATGGGATGGGCCTGATGGAGGGTTGGCCAGTTCTGCAGATTCTTTGGCCTTTTTCTCTTCTAACATATTGTAGTAGGGCTTCAATATGTTAGTAACAGCTCTTTGGATGGAAGAGCTGCGTTCCCAGTCTGGGTCATTATCACAGTTTCACAGCCAGTTTTTATTTGTGGCAATGCTTATTGAAGAGTCTTTGTGGTGAGGGTCCTAACTGGCACAATCTCTTTCTCCTCAGAATCCTGTTTAGCCAGTTGTGCAGCCAGCTCCTCTAAGTCCTCCTTTGAAAGAGGCTCACCATGGCCTTGCAAGCAACTCACTGACATTATCAATGTCAACCTTGTCAAAGCCAACATCCTCAACCATCTAAGTGACATCTTCAGCCACTGCTGAAACTGGCTCAAACTCAAGAAAGTAAGGCACTGCATCAAGCCACAATTTCCTCCAAATGCAATTCATGCATGATTGCAACACTTCTTTTTAGGCTGTAGCAATGTTACTTATGGCATTAAATATGTTGTAGGAACTCCAGTAGTTCCTCACAGTCACTGAGTTAGATGCTAGCACTGCCTCGGCAATCCTTTTGAAGGTCATACGTAAACAGTACACTCTGAAGGATGCAATAAATTGCATCCTTCAGAGTGTACCCTGATCCATTGGCTGCAACAGTGAGGTGGTGTTGGGTGGCAAATAAATCACCTTCACATTCAGAATGTTGTTAGGGTTATCTTCAAGGTTGGCTGGATGTCCTGGAGCACTGTTGAGGCCTAAAACGTTTTTGGGCAAGTTGTTTGCTGCACAAAATTGGGCCACACCTGGACAAAAGTATGAAGTGTACCATTCGCTAAAAAGGGTCTGGGTCACACATGCCTAGGGCTTACAAAACCGAGATCCCAGTAATTTTTTTCCGGTATTCAAATACACAATATGATTGGGAATTATTTAGTATTAGTAATGGCCACATACGGTGCAAGAGGGCCTAAGATTTATGCAGCACTAGAAAAAAAAAGAGTAAAATAATAATAATAATAAAAAAATTAAATAATATCAATAAAAAATTATTGATATAAAAATACCGGTTTCTCAGTACTAAGTTAAAAAATAATTATTTATGATTTAATCATATAAAGGTGATTTTAAAACCACCAACCAAAAATTATAAATATTTACAAAAGTATACTGCAACAGAATTTGGCAAATAAATTGTCATGCAATTAGATTCCAAAGCTCATTGGAACAGTTTATTGTCCATGCTTGAAAGTTTTTTGAGTTGAGATATGGTATGCAGAAATCTTTAATTTATTCAAGCATTTAATTTATTATTAATTTATTATTTATTATATCTACATTAATTCCTATAAAGTTAGCGGTAGATGCACTATGCCGCAAAGAAGCAAATCTTTTAACTGCAGATGCTAATATAAAATTTATGATGAAACTCTTGGCAATCAAAATTCTGAAGCAGCTACAGAATTGCATACAGCATTGAAATTCCATACTTCACAGAGGCTTATACATTTATTACAGGTTCTTCAGTATCCAGCTAACCTTTGAATTTCCCCAAACTGTCAAGCTTAAACCACCAATGTAGGTGGTAGTAGAAGTCGTGGCATGTGATGCAAGAAAGCAAGTGTATGAGCTTATGCAGAATCAGCCAAAAAAAAAAAAAAAAAAATCACACCATTCCCTCCAAATGCCTGTCCAGTTCCTCCTTAAATTTATTTAACCTATCAACTTCCACAACGACAGATGGAAGTTTGTTCCAGCAATTAACCACCCACTGGCTAAAGGCAAATTTCCGCACATCTATTCTACATCTGTCTTTTCTTAATTTGAATTTATGCCCCCTTAGTTTCGTAATCTGAACAAGTGGAGGGATCCCATCAGAATTCAGCGTGCTCAACCCATTCAAGGCCTTATATACCTCAATCAGATCACTGTGCAGGTGCCTAGTCTCCAGCCACTGCGATTTGCAGAACTTAAGCCTCTCTTGGTAAGAGGATCCCTTCATTCCCCTCACCAATCTTGTTGCCCTTCTCTCTACACGTTCAAGCAAATCTACATCCTTTCTAAAATGAGGCCTCCAGACCTGTATGCAGTACTCAAGGCGTGGCCTGCCCACTGCCTTATACACAGGGACAATCATCTCCTTTTCCCTGCTAGCAAAATTCCTATATATCATTCACAAAAACCCATGACATGCCCTGGCAGCCTGTCTGCATTGCTCAGAAAACTTCATATCTTACTGCACAATTACTCCCAGGTTTTTTTCATTTTCTACCACCTTAAGTGTAGCACCACATAGTTGGTACGTTTCTCTGGGGTTACGTCTACCCATATGCAGTACTTTGAACAAGGTTAAATTTCAGTTGCCACTTCTTAGCCCATTTCCCCAAATTATCTAGATCCTGTTGCAGTAGCACACTACCATTACTGTCATTAACAACCCTGCCAACCGTTGTATCATTTGCAAACTTCGACACTAAGCCTGATATACCTTCATCAATATCATTGATAAATATACAAAACAATAGAGGATCCAACACCAAACCCTGTGGGACTACATTAATAACATTAGTCCACAAAGAGCAGCACCCATTAATTACTGCCCTCTGTCTTCTCCCACTCAACCATCCTTTTATCCATTGTAGCAACTTACCCTTAATACCATTCTGCTCCAATTTGTACAATAGTCTTCCATGCGCAACAGTGTCAAAAGCTTTCCTGAAATCCAAATATATGATATCGAAATTATTTTTTGCATCCAGTTCCTTTGTAACCACATCATAATAACCTATCAAATTTGTCAGACAAGACTTTCCCTTAACAAACCCATGCTGTGTCTGAATTATTGCTGCAGTCTTGTCTAGATGATCCTGCAATGCATCTTTAACCAGTGACTCCATTATTTTACACGGAACTGAAGTTAAACTAACTGGTCTGTAATTACTCGTGTCACTCTTCGATCCCCTTTGTGAATTGGGGATACATTTGCACATCTCCAGTCCGTGGGGACCTCCCCTGAGTCCAAGGATGCTCTCATAATTATGGCTAAGGGTTTGCTTAGTTGCTTTGCTGCCTCCTTTAATATAACTGGATAGATCCCATCCAACCCAGGTGCCTTTCTTATGCTTAACTTCAACAATTTCTCCCCCACTTTGCTCTCAGTTATTACAAAATCATTAAGCACCCTGCTACAATTTGATAACCTGCCATTTTCAAACCTTGATAACTCCTCATGTGTGAATGTAGATGCAAGATACTCATTCAGTTTGTTTGCTATCTGAGCAGGATCATCAACAGTCGAACCATCGATATGAAGTGGGCCAATCAGATTCAACCCCTTCCTTTTAGAGTTTATATAATTAAAGAAATCCTTGCTGTTTTTCTTAGCATCTTTTGCCAAAGATTTCTCGTAATCTGCCTTCGCCTGCTTAACCTCCTTTGTAACCTTATTACAGACTAGCTTATATCTTCCATAGGCTTCTGAGTCGCTTGATAATTTATATGCATCCTATGCATTTTTCTTCTCTGTCACGAGTCTTATTAGTTCATTTGATAACTATTTAGGCCTAAACATTGAACAATATTTCTTAATAGGTATGAAACTTTTAGTAGCATCCACGATTAATTCCTTGAATGCTTCTCACTTAGAATTTACTGTTGGTAACATCGCCAGTTGATCCCACTGTACAGAATTTAAAAACTGTCTGAGACCACAGTAGTCACCTTTACGGAAGCAAAAACCCTTTCCTTTACCCCTGATGGTAATTATATCTTTAAGTAAATCCCACATCAGTACACCGTGATCACTGCCACCTAGTGTTTCCTTTATCTGCAAATTCTTAATACACGAATGATCACTGCTGATAACCAGATCAAGAATATTACCCTCTCTGGATGCCTCTCGAACATGCTGCTGCAGAAATCAATCATCCAATAAATCCAAAAAAGTCTTACTAGTGTGTGAGTGACCAACCCACAAGTTCCAGTCAATATCTGGGAAGTTAAAATCCCCCATTATAAGACATTCTGATTTACTAGCCCACTCTATTTCTCTGTACAATTGTTCATTGTACTCATTCGAGTCATTAGGCCTATAACCCTCTCCTACTCTTATTTTTGCTTTTGCAGTGCTTATGTCACACCAAACTGACTCAACAGTGCACTGTTCATCTATATCAACTGGATATACTTCTTTTGATTTTATGTTATTCCAGTAATTTATAACTCGCTGGTTAAAATAAAACTTCCTGCAATCTAGTCCAAAAATTCTCCCCTCCATAACTTTAATTTATGGCCCCTAGGTCTAGAATCATTTATAACTGAAAATTTTGTGCTCGTTCACTTTACTTTTTCCAGTTAGAGACTTAATAACTCAATCAAGTCTCCTCTAAGGGTGCCTAGTTTCCAAGCTGTAAAACTCACATATTCGAAGTCTTTCCTCATATGCTCGCCTTTTACCGATCTCATCAGGCAAGTTACCAGTCCTTTGGACCCTTTCAAGAAGCTTGATGTCTTTTTTTAGGTGCAATCTCCATACTTGAACACAGTATTCCAAGTGTGGTGTAACAATAGCCTTATATAATGAGATTATGACATCCTTATCTCTACTAGCAAATGTTCGATAAATCATATTATCGATAAGACACCATGGACCTTCCTTGCAACCCGTCCATCCGCAATGCTCGGAGAACTACATGTCTGACCTTATCGTAACTCCCAAGTCCCTTTCTTCTACTACTCACTTTAGTTCAACTCCACCTAATGTAAAAGTTATTTTGGGGTTGCTCTCCCCCAGGTGTAAGACCTTGCATTTTGTTGAATTAAATCATAGCTGCCACTTTTCTGACCATCCCAGAAGTCTATCTAGGTCACTCTGAAGGATCTCTACTTGGCAGTGATCATTAACTACTCTACTAATCTTTACACCTGCATATTTAGCTTCATGTCCACTATCCCTTAATCGATGTCATTTCAGAAAATCAAAAACAACACACAACACTGGTCCCAATACTGATGGGACCATAATGTAAGAAGTGGGGTTCCTTGGGAACCCCACTTCTTACATTAACTCAATCTGAGGAATAACCATTTATCTCAACCCTCTGCCTGATGCCATCCTGCTTATCCATCTAAGGATTTTCCTTGCGATTCCAACCTGTTCTGGCTTATAAAGTAACCACTCATGTGGGACTGGGTCAAATGTTTTGCTGAAATCTAACTACACAACATTGAAATTATTCCCTATCTCCAGCTCACGAGTGACCCTTTAAAAATTGCTAACCAGATTCATTAAACATGATTTTTCCTTTACAAAACCATGATGTGTATCGTTCAGAATTCCATTTCTATCTAAATGATCCTGAATACCACTCTTGATCATTGCCTCCATGATTTTCCCTACTACTGAAGTTAGACTGGCTGGTCAGTAATTTCCCACTTCATTCTACATTGGCAGTTTTCCAATCCAACGGAATCTCTCTGAGCCCAGTGATGCTCTCATTATTAGCCTTAATGGTTCAATACACTAATGGTTCAATACCCACTTGCCACCTCCCTTAAGATTATAGGATATATGTCATCAACCCCAGGAGCCTCATCGCCTG
This sequence comes from Mastigoproctus giganteus, assembly GCF_048544385.1. NCBI lineage: Eukaryota > Metazoa > Arthropoda > Arachnida > Uropygi > Thelyphonidae > Mastigoproctus > Mastigoproctus giganteus. The sequence goes on along the minus strand of NC_143579.1, from coordinate 124,380,884 downwards.
TAGGCACGAAAGTTTTTTCCTTAAATAATCACGTGAAATTTCTATATCATTAATTAAATATTTTTCCACTTCATTCCAATGATCCACATGTGATCATCGACAAAAAGGTTTTTCTTCTGTAAATATGGATGCAAAGTAACTGTTGAATTCATCTGCAACATAAGTTGTATCCAATACTATCCCACGCAATTACATATGGGACCGATCTGATTTGTCCTTCTCTTCTTTACATTTATATATGTGAAGAATTCCTTATCTACACTTTTTGCTCTCTTCTTTATTTCTTATCCCCACTCTTTTCTCTCTCCCAGACACAGTAAAGATATTATAGTGAAAATTATACTTCACTCAATAAAACCTATTTCTCCTTCAGAAATGAACAGAATTCAACCTTGGAAGTTTAACATGGAACAGAATATCAGCATTCTGCAAATTCTTTCCAATATAAGAAATCGCTTGACTCTAATGAGATTTTAAAAGATAAACTCGAGTCGGCAATTAATGGAATACTTTTAACTATTCCTGCTAAAAAAAGTTCAAAGCCTAGAAAATATGGACCGAGATCATCTACAACTATCCCAGTACATCATCCAGCATAGAACCCGAAAGGGCGTTTTCTGCAGCTAATCAAATATGTACCAAAATTAGATCCAGTTTAAATGATAACTCTATTGATTGCTTATATTTCTTAAGAGCTTACTTTATTCGGACTGGTAATATGGATGCTTAAACATAACTAAACTTTGTAGTATCAAAATGTATTTTTGATGTGTAAACATATTTGGCGGCACTCACTAAATTTCAGATGGTAGTAAAATCAATTTGTCATGATTTTGTGACGTGGAAATGATGTCATTTGACGTCATTCCCGTTTCAAAACAAAGAAAGACGGAGTCGGGAGAGGCAATCGCGCTAAGGATCATGGGAGGTGATCTTGAATGTGCTCAGAGCTGGCATAAAACAGCTGGTTGCAGAAAATCGTTTCTGTTTAGGGGCATAGCATTTAGGTGATTTTGGGCTAACCATTGCTAACCATGGCAGAAACCTTTTGGTAACCAGAGAAATGGATATCTTGAGGGCAGTGATCTTGGATGTGCTCAGAGCTGGTTTATGCCAGCTCTGAGCACATCCAAGGTCATTATATTACATGCGCTTCAGCCTTACCAGTGAAGGTGCATGTAATGTAGGTGTTACAGTACCCATTTGTATTACTGATACAATAACTATACTATTATTGTATAGTTCCACCAAGAGGCGAATCATAAACATTTTTCATAAACATTTTTCTTTTGTTTTGTCACTGATCATTCTCATTAAGTGGCAGAAGTCCTCGTTAGTCATCAAGTTTTCACATTTCTTTGCAATTGATTTGAGTCGGTTGAGCATGGTAAGCTTTAGATTCTCATTCATCTCGCTGTTTGGGCGATTGTAAAAGTTTCGAAAGCGTTTTTATTCTCGCAGTCACTTTACAAAGCTATGTAGGTCATTACCACATGCTTCGTTGGGGTCACTATTGTTGTTGTCTTGACACATCGTCTTACATAATTCAATCATTTTACGAATGTCCAAGTCTGATTCATACAATTTACGATCTAATATGAGCTCTTCACTGTGGGTTTTTATTCTCGCAGTCGCTTTACAAAGCTATGTAGGTCATCACCACATGTTTCGTTGGGGTCACCATTGTTATTGTCTTGACACATCATCTTACATATTTCAATCATTTTACGAATGTCCAAGTCTGATTCATACAATTTACGATCTAGTATGAGCTCACTGTCGTCATAGATCTTGACAAATTGCACCTCTCACAGTATCTCTGTTTCCTCATTGCGAAATGGAATGTGCAGCATTACTATCTCATGCTTGTATTCATTGAGATCCTGAGCCAAGTCAGATTCAATAGTGTATTATGGGACAAAGCATGACATAGTAACATGATAGTATGATTGTAACAATACAAATACAGGTGACCCCCGCTTAACGCTGATAATTTGTTCCGGAAAAACAGAGCGCTAAGTGAATCCACGCTAAGCGAGCACTGCATTCCCATAAGGTAACATATGTATTTGTGAGTTGCGGTCGGTGCCATAGGATATTTCCTAATCAATAATAAACGGTAGCGAAAAGATGCACAATTGTCGGTCAAAATATTTAATATTCAAATATTTGTACATATAAAATATTCTGCATTACATACGTATATAATTATGTGGTAACTACTTACGTATCAAAATTAAATTTAAAATTCCAATTAAAATCGTGAATTTAATTGATCTAAATTGATTTAATTTAAATGATAAATTTAATCATGAAAAATGTGTCAATTTTGGGTTGAACTTTGGCCCTCTTCCAAATAAACTAAAAGGGTTATTAATTTTAAATCCCCCACAGCGTTACCACCCAACAATAAAGTCAGCCGATCCTTTGCCGCTTTGAAACCTGGCATGTTTTTTGCTTCTTTCAATATGAAACTTCTTTTAGGCATTCGTTTCCGCAAAAGTCCTGCTTCATCTATGTTAAAAACTTGTTGAGAAGCATAACACATAATACCCCAATTCAATAAATTTAACAAGTTCTTTTTTGAAAGTTTTGGCTCCTTGATCTACACTTTCGGCTTCTCCCTGGATTTTAAATCTGTTCAACCAGCTCTTACTAGTTTTAAATGGTTCCGCATTTTTTTTTTTTTTTTTTTTTTTTTTTAGGTGAGTTTTCTTCATTCTCTCTCTCTCTCTCTCTCTCTCTCTCTCTCTCTCTCTCTCTCTCTCTCTCTCTTTTTTTTTATAATATTTAACTTAACTGAATTCTGCATTGGATATTATCTTCAATAAAATTAGTTAGTCTTTCCATTTCAACACATTTTGTCCAGGATTACAGTAAATTTTATCCAGTAGAACATGTATTAGAAAAAACTAATAGTTCCGATACTATAGCAAATTACTTGGATCTTCATATAGAAATATTCCATAATAATAATATAGACGTAAACGTATATAATAAAAAAGACGCATTTAATTTAACGTAGTCAGCCTTACAAACTGGAGATCTAGTATATCAAAATCAGTGCATGCTAATATAATTTTATCGCAATGTCTAAGGATTGCTTATATTTGCAATCGTAATAAAAACTGTTCAGCGGGCATAACAGCGTTGTACGGCAAGTTGATTAATAATAATTTCCCTATCGCTTACCTGAAATATCACTTCAGGAAAGCGATAAGCATAATTAATTTCAAAAATTTGTTTTCTGAACCTATTGTTTCAATATAATTGTCATATTTAGTGCCATGTATATATGTACATAGGATACACTTTGCATTCTTGGTATCTTACGGCGTAGAAAACTTGTACCCACCGGCTTGCAAATTACAGTGTATCATTTTTTTTTTTTTTTTTTTTTTTTTTTTATATATATACATATAGTTAAATTCATTTAAATTTACTTAAGTTCACGCTGAGGTAACATGCAAATTCAGCTCAGGGTCCTACTATAGGAATGGGTTTGCGATCCCGGGCATACCCGAGCCACGACTTATATCTTGTAATGTCTTTAAACTGTCCTACACTCTTTATTTTTATTTCTCCAAAATTATTAGGGCAATCCGAGGACGTAGGAGAAACTATTTCTTATCTATACCACGATTTTTCGCCTTTGTGGAGTTCAAGTTCTATTATTCCTACTCCTTTAGTTTTTCTTCTTACTATCTGCATGTTTCTCTCTTTGCGTTAACTTAAATTTAATTATTTATTTATATTTATTTTTACCGTATCCATCACATAGGGGGCAACACATATTATTTTGACGACTATTACATTATATCCTAGATACGGTAAATATGTAGTATGTATTATGTATTTAATCTTATTTTAATCATTAAATGACGTTCTCTGTTGGGTCAACGATGATTAATATATGCTTATATTTAAATTTTACTTATATTTCTTACATTTGATTCTAATAATTCTAAAATTTCTTAACTTTTAATTTCATTTGATTTATATTTGGCCTATACTGGTTTATATTTGGTTTAGATTTAAATTATTTAGCATATATTGATCATTACAGAAACAGAGAACCTCTTGTCGTTTTTTGCCTTCAGTCTGGGTGGTTGGTCCCAGTTGAAGTCATCTAGATTGTCGGTAAAAAACGATTTCATATTTTTTTATTTTTTTTTGCATTTCCTTAAGTCCCTGATAGTATTATTATTTGATTGATTTACTTTTTCTATTATCCTTAATATTTTATATATACACGCACACATGTACATATATATATATATATATATATACACACGAACACACACGCACGCACACACACACACACGTGAGAAAAATGAACAGATTGTTCATTTACCTACAAATACTGGACAATCCTAATCATACAGCCAATACGCTTGATCTTTTTCTCACAAACAACCCTTCTAAGTACACGGTCAAAGTGAGAGGTCCTTTAGGCACTTCAGATCACAACTTGTGATTGTCTCTTCTCCAATTGAACCTTTATCTCATTGCTATTCCCAAACTCGTGTTGTTTGGCATTACAAGAATGCAAAATGGGATGACCTGCGAGACTTCTTTTCTTCTTTTCCTTGGTCGGATTACTGTTTCAAAACTTCTGATGTCAACGTTTGCTCAGATATTTCTTGCAGGAATGGAATCCTTTCCTTTATCCCACATTCCACTTTAAAATCTTGTCCTTTATCTAAACCATGGTTTTCCAATAAATGTGCTAAGGCTGTTCAAGAGAAGAATGTTGCATATCGTAATTGGCTTGTTTCTAATTCTTCAGTTTCATTTTCTGCCTACACCAAAGCTCACAACAATTGTAAAGCAGTTATTAATCAGTCCAAACTAGAGTTTGAACAGGGTAAGAGTAGAAAACTTGCTTCTGGCCCTAATGGTAGCCGAGCATTCTGGTCTCTTGCCCGCAACTTTTGCCCATCTCTGCTCCCACCTCTGTCCAAACCAGATGATTCTGTTGTCACTTTAGCCAAGGATAAAGTTGACCTGCTAGCATCCCAATTTTTTTCTTCCAACTCATGTATTAATGATCTTCGTAAAACACCTCCCACCATTCTCAACACGCTCCATTCAATGCCTCCTGTGGTCTTCCATCAAAAGGATATCAGAAGGATTTTAATGAATCTTGATGCTAAGAAAGCTCCAGGTCCCGATGGTATTTCTCCACTTGTTCTCAAAACCTGTGCTACTGAACTTACTCCTATTCTTTGCCGCCTTTTTTCATTTTCTTATTCCAAAGGTGTTTTTCCTTCTGCTTGGAAATTTGCTCATATCCAGCCAGTTCCTAAAAAGGGTGACAAATCCCTCCCATCCAATTATCGTCCCATTGCAATTACTTCTACTCTTTCTAAAGTAATGGAGAAATCAATTAACTGCCAACTCTTAAACTACCTAGAAACCTTCCGTCTGATCAATGATCTCCAGTATGGATTCCGTCAGTTTCAATCCACTGGTGATATTCTGGCTTATGTTACCCATTTATGGACTAATTCAATGGAAAGGTTCGGTGAAACACAAGTAGTTGCTCTTGACATCTCAAAGGTTTTCAATCATGTTTGGCATAAAGGTCTTCTAAACAAGCTTCCATCTCATGGTTTGCCAACTGTTTTTAGTAATTGGTTATCCAGTTTTCTCTCTGATCGCTCACTAAGGGTGATGGTAGATGGCTCTCTGTCTTCTAACATCTCCACTAATGCCAGTGTCCCCCAAGGTTGAGTTCTTTCCCCCACTCTTTTCCTCTTGTATATTAATGACCTTTTTCCATTGACTGGAAATCCCATCCATAGTTTTGCTCATGATAGCACATTGCATTCCACTTTCCATTTTGAGAAACCTTGTCCTGCTCGATCAGCTTCAACTTCTTGAAAATCTGCTACCAATTCCTTAAATGCCGATCTTCAGGTAATTCTCCAGTGGGGCAAAGAAAACTTAGATGATTTCAACCCTTCTAAAACTCAGTCTTGTCTTATATCTCGCAAAAAGGATTCTTCTGCTCCTATGCTTTTCTTTAGTGACAATCTGATTTCTAGGCAAAATGATATATCTCTTTTGGGGATTACCCTGACTTCTAATCTCTCTTGGTACAAGCACATTACAAATATTGCTTCTTCTGCATCTAAAAAACTTGGTTTTCTCTTTCGCTCTTGGCGTTACTTTTCTTCCAAACAGCTGCTCACTCTGTATAAATCGCAAATCCGCCCTGCCATGGAATATTGTTCCCACCTTTGGGGTGGTGCCCCCAAAGCCTCTCTCAGGCTTCTTGATTCCATTCAGAAGAGGGCAGTTAGGTTAATTAATGATTCATCTCTAACAGAGTCTCTCCACTCGCTGTCACAGACGTACTGTTTCTGCTGGATGCCTCTTCTACAGATACTTCCATAGGAACTGTTCTTCTGAATTGGCTTCTATAATTCTCGCTCTCTCTTTCAAAACAGTCCAAACACGTGCCGCCACCAGCCAACATCCATTTACTGTCCAGCTTCAAACTCACAGAACCAACTTTTCATCTTCCTCGTTTATTCATTCAACTGTCATTTTCTGGAACAACCTTCCTTCATACGTATATCCTGAAAATTACAGGCTACAGAAGTTCCAAGTCTAATGTCAACAAATATCTTCTTTCGTCTTCTCAACCTCCAACCCAAGCACGGTACTAAGTACTATAGGTTCTAACACCTCCCGTATTTCGGGTTTAGATAAAAAAAAAATATATATGCATGTATATACATGGGAGGGAGGTAGGTAACATCTAAAGGAATGTGAATTGCATAGGAACCTATAACCGGAAACATCATCGTAAGTCGATAGACTGCACTGTTCATCAGTTCGCGAGAGGGAAAATTTCTGGTTTACTCGTTCAAGCAGTAGTCGCCGCACAAAGAGCATGCATCGATATATGAACTGTGAGCTGGCAGACATGCACCTAGCGTATGGACTAGCAGAGGGCAATGGACGAACCCCTCAACGAATTTATGAAGAACGCTTGTTTGCATGTGTGCATCAAAATTTGTGCGATTATGGGTCATTTAGAGGTAACGTTGGACGCGAACTCCCGCCATAGAAGAAAGTGTGTTGAATGCCATCCAGAATAATCCTATTACCAGCACACGTGCTATTGCCTATGCCTTAGGAGTGTCTCGTTGCAGTGTACAGAGTGTCTGCCCCGACGATTCCTTACACCTCTTTCATCTCCAAAGGGTTCAGTTACTGCTCTCCCAAGATCATCCTGATTGGACTTGAAGGACTCTCTACAAGGCTTTAGGGGGAAATTTCTATCAGCATGGCCCACACTTGTAGGTAGAAGGAATTTGTTTTGTAGAGACGGGATACACTTAAACAAAGGTAGTGCAAAAGTTGTTGTCAGTATTATTGAGGATACCTTAAAGGTTCAGGGAAACTGCTAGTTAGGGGGGGGGATGTGGGTAATACTGACACGCGTTTATCTGATAATATTGGTCAAAGTAACTCTTGCACATACCTCAAGAGTTCTTATATGTTACCCCAACTGGACATATTATCTAGATGTTCTGGGGGCTGAAACGTTTCAAGTGGGCGGATAGCTAATGCCAGGGAAGAGAGCCTAAAAAACTTCAAGGGTTGTGTTATGGTAGTTAAATATACAAGAACAGTAAGTCTTAATTGTTTATATAGTAATGTTACAAGTTTCGTCAATAAAATGAGCAAATTCGAACTGCTGGTTAAAACAAGTAACGCGACATAATAGGGCTTACGGAGACGTGGTGCCACCCGGAAATTGGGGATGATGAGTTTCAGTACGGCCACTAGGAAGAATAGGGTAGACAGAAGGAGTGGTGGGGTAATGCTTCTTATCAGAAGCAGCCTGAGTGCGACGATAGCTTTCCCGGTTTCAGATGTTTCACATGCTAATATAGAATCTGTATGGTGTGAGATAGTTGGAAACAAAGGTATAATGCGAGTAGGAGTAATCTACAGACCAGGTGATTGTGACGAAAGCCTCTACATGCAAATGGAATGGGCAAGTAAGCGTCAATGTCTTATTATGGGTGATTTCAATTTGCCTCTAATTGATTGGAGTAAATGGGAAGGAAACTCAACATGGGGAACAAAATTTTTAAATCAACTAGATGACTGTTATTTGTATCAACATGTCAGGGAAAGTACTAGAGAAAAATATCCTAGACCTCATCATCACCCATGAATCAGATGACATAACAGGGCTGACAGTAGAGGAACCAGTAGCAGGAAGTGACCACGGGGTTCTACGGTGGATGATGATGAGAGAGGTAGCAGTAGTAAAAGGCAAAGGAATAAGTTTTAATTTCAGAAAAGGAAATTACGATGCCTTAAGGTGCTACATAGCTTCTATTAACTGGGTAGATATCACACAGAGAATGAATACAATTGCACTGTGGTATGCTTTTAAAACATTAATCACAGATGCCTTGAATGCATATTTACCATAAAAAAAATACTCCACGAGGAGGGTTACAAGTTGGATGAATAGTGAAGTTGCCACATTACTTGAGCAGAAAAAGGTGGCATGGAAAGGTTACAGAGCAATAAAAAAGTATCGAAGCCTATAACAGCTACAAGATGATCTGTAATAGAGCCACAGAAAAGGTTCGACAGGCAAAGGAAGTTTATGAGAAATCACTAGCAAACAGAGCAAAGAGGAGGGATAAGGAATTCTTCACATACATAAATGCCAAGAAGAGCAGGACAAACTAGATCGGACCTTTACGTAAGGGAAAGGAGATAGTATTAAATACACCAGCTGCCATTGCAGATGAACTCAACAGTTATTTTGCATCGATATTTACAAATGAAAAACCTTTTGTGGCAATGGGGAAATTGTGGGAGCAAAGTTGAAAAATATGTAATTAATGATATTGAAATTTCGCAAGATTATTTAATGAAAAAAACTTTCGAGCCTACAGTACGGCTCCTGGAGTTGATGGAATATACCCTATAATCTTAAGGGAGACAGCAAGTGAGTGTACTGAACCATTGAGGCTAATCATGCGAGCATCACTAGACTCTGGGAAGATTCCCTTGGATTGGAAAAGTGCCAATGTATCTCCCATACATAAGGGTGGCTCTAAGAGTGAAGTGGGAAATTATCGACCTGTCAGTCTGACTTCAGTGGTAGAGAAAATCATGGAGGCAATGATCAAGGGTGGAATTCAGGATCATTTGAATCGAATTGAAAATTTCAAAATTCTCAAGGATACTCAGAATGGTTTTGTAAAGGGAAAATCATGTTTAACAAATCTGGTTTGCTATTTTGAACGGGTCACTCACGAGCTAGATTTAGGGAATAATTTCAACATTATTTATTTAGATTTCAGCAAAGCTTTTGACTCACTCCCACATGAGCTTTATAAACTGGAACAGGTTGGAATCACTGGAAAAATCCTTAGATGGATAGCAGGATGGCTTCAGGGCAGGAGGCAGAGGGTTGTGATAAATGGCTATTCCTCAGATTGGGTTGATGTAAGAAGTGGGGTCCCCAAGGAGCTGTATTAGGACCACTGTTGTTTTTAATTTTCATAAACGACATCGATGAAGGTATAGAGGGCGTGATGTCTAAATTTGCAGATGATGTTAAAATTGGTAGAGTAGTTAATGATCACTGTCAAGCTGAGCTTCTTCAGAGAGACCTAGATAGACTTCAGGAATGGTCAGAAAAATAGCAGATACGCTTTAATCCAACAAAGTGTAAGGTATTACACCTGGGAAACAGTAATCCCAAAATAACTTATTCACTTGGTGGAGTTCAACTAAACCCAGTACTGGAGGAAAGGGACTTGGGTGTTACAATACGGTCAGACATGAAATTCTCTGAGCATTGTAAACAGGTTGCAAGGAAGGCTCATGGTGTCCTATCGATGATCTATCGAACTTTTGCAAGTAGAGATAGGGACGTGATAATCCCATTATATAAGGCTTTTGTTAGACCACACTTGGAATACTGTGTTCAAGTATGGAGACCGCACCTTAAGAAAGACATCGAGCTTCTTGAAAGGGTGAAAAGACGGGTAACGCGTTGTGAGATCAGCAAAAGGGTGTCCTTATGAAGAAAGACTTCAAATATGTGGGTTACAAAGTTTGGAAACTAGACACCTTAGAAGAGATTTGATTGAGGCTCTGAGAGGCATCAGTAAAATGAATGAGGATGAAAATTTTAAGATTATAAATGATGCTAGAACTACGGGACATTAATTTAAGTTACGGGGGGAAATGTTTAGATTGCACTGCAGGAAGTTTTATTTTAGCCAGAGAGTTATAAATTACTGGAATAAGTTGCCTACATGGGTGTTAGAGGCTGACAGTTTGGGGAAATTCAAAGGTCATCTGGATAGTACCTTCGGGTCAGGGAAGTGCATAGGATGATACGTTTAATTTCCTTTTCTTTTATTAATCATCATTATTATTTATTTATTATTTTTTATCATTGTTTTATTTGTTTTTTTTTGGCTGGCGCAGCATAAGCCATAGGCTTTCTTGCACCATGTGGCCATTACTAATACTAAATACTAATAACTAGAACATCGTCCAAATACCTCCCACACTATCTGATACGGGGGTCGAAAAGGTGTCAAATGTATATGCTCAATTGTTGAGAGATAGATCTCTGACTTTAAGCCGCTCGGGCTCAAACCCATTGGCAATCCAAAAATTTGTTTGTACACCTTGTCTCGAAAGGTGATATAGTTGGCCTTAACTAACAGTTTAATTAAGTGAAAAATTTCCTTAATAGGTAGCTTCGTATAATTAATCGGTGTCAAGTTTTTATTTAACATGTCCCAAATAATATCTAATGTGTATTCAACTTTTGCGTTCGTATATATAACGAGGTAACATCGAGTGAGAATAAATTGTCATTGTCGCCAAGTCTACAGTCTTTAAGATTATTAAATAATGTATTGTAGTTCTTAATCCCAAATTGTATTCCCTGTCTAAAGGGTTTTATAATGCTATATACATGTGTGGCTAAGGATGAAAATGCCAAGTTCCTGTAGGAAAGAATAGGTCAAATAGGAAATCCAGTCTTGTGTAATTTTGTGCAGAAATATTGTATGTTCTGGAAAAGTGCAGGAATATTGTATGTTCTGGTCTTCAATTCCTTTAACTGGGCCATAGTAATGTAGTCGTTTTTTCGATACGTGGTTAACGTTTTATTGTATTGATTGACCAAATTGGTAAACAGTGCCGGGTCTACTTCAATATAAGTGGAGGTATCTGAAACAACTGAATCTAACTTATTAATATAATCAGGTTTATCTAGTATTATCACTGTATCTCCTTTATCTGCCCTCTGTATAATAATGAAGTTCTTGTAAAGCTGAGCTGTCATGTATATTCAATTTAGGAAGTTGCGTTTCTTTTATGTTATTCACTACTTGGTTAACTTGTTGAATAAATAAATATTTTTGTGGAACATTACGAAGTCCAAATTCAATTTCAATTACGCCTTGTTTTTTAGGTAGTTTTTGAGGTGGTCTGTCTCAGACCATCATAGTTGCCTTTACGAAAGCAAAAACCCTTCCCTTTATCCCTGATGGTAGTTACCTCTTTCAGTAAATCCCACTTCAGCACACTGTGATCACTGCCACCACCTAGTGGTTCCTTTATCTGCAAATTCTTAATGCATGAATAATCACTGTTGATAATCAGATCAAGTGTATTACTCTCTCTGGTTTCCGCTTGAACATGTTGCTGTAGAAAACAATCATCCAATAAATCCACAAAAGTCTTGCTAGTGTGCGAGTGACCAAACCACAAGTTCCAGTCAATCTGGAAAGTTAAAATCCCCCATTATAAGACATTGATTTATTGGCCCACTCTATTTCTCTGCACAATTGCTCATTATACTCATCAGATTCATTAGGCCTATAACACATACCTACTCTAATTTTCCCTTTCCCAGTGCTTATGTCACACCAAACACTCAACACTGCATTGTCCACCAACATCAATTGGATGCCCTTCCTTAGATTTTGTGTTTCTTAACTAACAGCATAACCCCTCCTCCCTTCCTGTCCTATCTATCCTTTCTGTACACATTGTACTCCCCAAATTCCAATTCTGCACTGCTTATATCTGTGACACCACGTCTCTAATATCCCAACAATATCTGCCTTTGATGTCTTGACTAGCACTTCAAGCTCTAAATTTATTAACTATACTTCTAGCATTGGTGTACATGCAAATATACATGCACCTGTTTCTACTCTTAGTTACCCTAACACAGCCCATGTATTTATTTGTTCCACTATGACTCCCAAAAGTCCTGGAAATCTCCACTGCTTTGCTTTCCATGCTGCTGCTCATTCTAACAGAAGCAGTGCAAGAATCACTTTTGCTTCTGCCTGCGGCCACTGTTAACCATTTAGTCTGTGTATCCCAACAAGCGAGCAGTTTTCCAACCCACCTAACACTGCCTCGACAGCATCAGCAAATATTCTTGCACCGTTTCTATTTAAGTGTACCCCATCCCTGTAGAAGCAGTCTCCTGTCAACAAGCACAGACCAGGCTGAAAAAAATTCTACCCCTCTAGCCTTGCACAATCTCTTCAGGGCTGAATTGATCAACAAGGGTCTCATCATATACTCCCTCCTATCATGCCTGGGCAGAATTGCAGACACTTTCACATTCAACCCTAACTTGCGACGTTTTTTCAACACTGACCTGTACTTGTTGAGTAAATCTGCAGATCTCTTACTCTTAATGTCATTAGTTCCAACGTGCACAACAATATCACCTTTTGTGCCCTTAAAAGATGATATCCACTGTACAACTTCAACTTTTAACCCTGACAGACATACCCTGGTCCTGTTCCACCTATCCTCCTTGCATAGTATTTTCCCCATCTCCCTGACAATAGAGTCACCAACAATATCTAGTTCCTGTGGGACCACAGGAACTAGTTATTTCTGCCTTGGAGATTGCCTCCGTGTTGCCTGATTGTTAGTTTGTTATTTGGTTTTTAGGAGCATTAGCAACTAAGGCCATATTGCTCCGGGATATGCGGTGGTCATTCCCTACCCTTTCCGCATCCTCCGTATTCGGTGGTGACGGGCTCGAACCCCGGTCTAATCAAGAAGCGTGTGCTACGCACTGCTGCTCCTTCCCACCTGGCTACGGAGGTGCCGATCCGTGTTGCCTGATATACAGGAGTGAGCTCTGCCACCGAACTGGGCAGCTGAGAGCTTCATGGGCCCCTCATTTTAATTTCTTCGAGGGCATTTACCCCACACCTCAAGGTCCCATAGACACCCATCAGAATGCTGAGTTGGTGCCTAATTTTTTGACACTCTAGGCATCTAGTACACACAAAGACATCCTCCTTGGCTAGATCATGTCCTGTTTTAGAAAGGTCGGCAAACATTTCACATTTTGAACATTTTTTGAAACATGCATTGGAGAATCGCCCCCTTCGTTTCTCCCCCCGAGTCACAACACTCTCGCTAGTCTGTGATCTTTGCTTACTGGGTCATGATTTACGTTTAAATACAATTTAATTAACAATGATATTTAAAAAGGTTAATACAATTGATTCCAGTTATTTGGGACACATTGGGACTAGTGCATTTTGGCCCGATTAAGTGGTTGCCCAAATTATCTGAAGTTTCACGTAAATAGTTAAAAATACAATTGGCCCCCACTTTGCAATTGGTTCAACTGTACAATAAAATCATGTTACGATGGACTCACCATAGTAAAGCGCCGGTCATTTTGATCACGTTTGTGAATTGAATTTTAATTCTATTAAACAGCGATTCTAATTAGCGAAATAAGAGGAATATTATCCACAGGCTATAAAAGTAAAGATATATTAAGCACAAATTTACCCTTTATTACCTTACCAATTAAAAATTAAATGATACGTGAAAATCAGAAGAATAAACGTTGTAATCAGAATAATTAATACGTACTGTAATATGTACATACTAACTAGTGGACATTTCTGTTCACTGACACTTGTGGGTGGGGGTTAAAATTTAAAACAGTAAAAAGATATGCAATCAATAACAAAGAACATGGCACACACACACACAAATTGCAAGCAACATGATACATGCAAGTGAGAACGGAGTAACAAGTTACGAAGCTTTAAAAATAGGAACGAAGAGAATATTCTGAAAATTAATTTTTTTATGATTGAAGATTCCATGGAAGTGTAAACCCATTTTGCCATAATAACCCACAGAATTCCTGCTGTTGGTATTATCGCAAATTCAATAAGATCGACTTTACTCTCCGTTTATGATAGATTGCACTAACAGAAAAGCCCAATAAACAGGTGACTGCTAATTGTTTTTAGTTTTATGGTTGTGACCTCCAGAAATTCGACTGATACGGTCGGAGACAATCGTAGGGTAATCTCCAGTGCTGCGGTCTCTTGCCCCGATCAAACACCATGTTGTCCCAATTAAGCAAAGTAAACCCTGGCTATTTTCTCGACTGGGTTCTGTTTTTTAAAATTTGTCCCAAATAAACAGTTGCCCCGATTAACCGGTGGCCCAAATAACCGGAATCAACTTTACTATACTAAGCCAACAGATTCCTAATACAGTGCTTCGTATTATGTTATCTAGTTTTATGTTATAAAAAGTAAAGTAAAGTGCAGCCATTATCAACCCACTGCAGGATGGAAGTCTCCTCAGCAATTCATGCTGAGGGAAGTGGACCATAATCTGCCACGCTGGTCCAGTGTGGGTTGGCAGATTGACCGTATTCAGCAGTCAGGGGCTTGAACCCCAGTCTACTCAAAGAGCGTGTGCTACTGCACTCCCACTCCTGACCACTCGGCTACGGAGGCCTAGTTTTATGTTATACCCTACGCTATCAGTTCGAGATATATATGTTACGCTATTTCTTATCGATTACAATATGGCAGCTAGTTCAACAATATTTGCACCAACACAGGGAGTCGTAACTTCCAAAAATCACCAGGTAAATTCAAAATAAGAAGGTAACGAATGTTACTAAACCTATTTAATATCTTGGTAAAACAACAATGTAGTATGTTAATTAATGAAGAATATGGTAAAATTCAAGGAACTAAAATTCAAAGTCAAGGAACAAAAATCTACTAAATCAGTGAAAACAAAACAAAATTATTTATATTTATCTTCAAGAAAGTACAAAGTAGATTTTGGATAGTTGCAACTTCAATTCTAAGTGAGTGAATTTTCTCAAATAAGACAATAAATACAATCACTGAAAAGTATATCAGCTGACAAGCAATAGTGTCTAAAATCATGTTTCTTAATTAGTAGCATGGAACAGCAAAGCAGCAAGGGCTAAAAGACACAGAGCACAGCTAAGGTGCTGTGTGATTTTGTGTATTTCAACTTTTTTTTGGTGTCCCCAAATATACACCTGGTGTATTGTTTGTTTCTTTCTTTTAAGAATTCTTGGCGCAAGAGCTACTGTGGCTAAAATGCGCCTGTAAGATTTTTACAACAGTTTTGTTCTAATTCGCATTTTGCTGCTAATGGTTTCCAAGAGTCACAAAGTTACTATAGCTTGCTTCAGAGAATATTTGGTTTCATATTTGATTATAGTAATTTATTTTCTTGAGGAACTGAAAAACATCTGCTATATTTTTCCTATCTTCCAGTATGGTTTTGAGAGTGAGGGAATGATGTATGTATAAATCTGTCACTAACTTTAATATACAGGGTGTTTATAAATGCCAGATAGTGACTGGAGGAAGTCTTAGTAGTGTGTATGCGGGGAGCATTGTCGAGGCCACATTATGTCAAGGATCTGGGTATATTCTTACCACTTGTACGCCATATCCAAAAATTTCATTACTTCATACAGCATGTCCCACCCACTTTTTCTTACTATTGAATACACCATGAATTGTCAAACTAATAGAGCAAGCTTATCTGCGAAAAGATCTACACCTCCCAAGCACTTCCTAATTCATTGCACAAATATACGTGGTCTCAATTCTAATCTCAACGATGTCCATTTCCACTTGCAGTCTGCCAAACCCCATGTACTTTTTCTTACAGAATCTCAGTTATCGGTTGACTCAACTACTGCTCATCTCAGAAGCTCAAATTATTCGCTGTATGATTCCTTTCGTCTCAAAGGTGATACTTGTGAATATATCCGTTCTGATATTCCCTGTCAGAGACTTGGCAATTTGGAATCTCCTCTCTTTGATCTTCTCTGGCTTAAAATCTCTCTACCTCATTGTGTAAAATTCATCTGTTGTCTCTACCGTTCTCCCAACTCCACTAATCACTTGGAGTTCTTTGACTTCCTCTCTTTGCAACCTGACTTTCTCCAGTCCAACTTTCCTAACAGTGAGTTAATTTTCCTTGGTGATTTCAATATTCACAACTCGAGCTGGCTTCCGTTTTCTAGTCACACTGACCCAGCAGGTCGAGATGCTGAGGCTTTTGCAATTACGAATGACCTAGCACAGATTTTCATTTACCTACAAGAATACCAGACAATCCTAATCATACAGCCAATACGCTTGATCCTTTTCTCACAAACAACCCTTCTAAGTACAAGGTCGAAGTGAGAAGTCCTTTAGGCACTTCAGATCAGAACTTGGTGATTGTCCCTTCTCCAATGGAACCTTTATCTCATGGCTATTCCCAACCTCGTGTTGTTTGGCATTACAAGATTGCACAATGGGATGACCTGCGAGACTTCCTTTCTTCTTTTCCTTGGTCAGATTACTGTTTCAAAACTTCTGATGTCAACGTTTGCTCAGATCGTGTCAGTGAAATTATTCCTGCAGGAATGGAATCCTTTATCCCACACTTCACTTTAAAATCTCATTCTTTATCTAAACCTTGGTTTTCCAATAAATGTGCTAAGGCTGTTCAAGAGAAGAACGTTGCATATCGTAACTGGCTTGTTTCTAATTCTTCAGTTTCATTTTCTGCCTACACTAAAGCTCGCAAGAATTGTAAAGCAGTTATTAATCAGTCCAAACTAGAGTTTGAACTGGCTAAGAGTAGAAAACTTGCTTCTTGCCCTAATGGTATCCGAGCATTCTTGTCTCTTGCCAAAGTTATTGGCCGCAACTTTTGCCCATCTCTGCTCCCACCGCTGTCCAAACCAGATGGTTCTGTTGTCACTTCAGCCAAGGATAAAGCTGACCTGCTAGTATCCCATTTTTCTTCCAGCTCATGTATTAATGATCTTGGTAAAACACCTCCCACCATTCCCAACATGCTCCATTCAATGCCTCCTGTGGTCTTCCATCAAAAGGATATCAGAAGGATTTTGATGAATCTTGATGCTAAGAAAGCTCCAGGTCCTGATGGTATTTCTCCACTTGTTCTCAAAACCTGTGCTCCTGAACTTACTCCTATTCTTTGCCGCCTTTTTTCACTTTCTTATTCCAAAGGTGTTTTTCCTTCTGCTTGAAAATTTGCTCATATCCAGCCAGTTCCTAAAAAGGGTGACAAATCCCTCCCATCCAATTACTTCTACTCTTTCGAAAGTAATGGAGAAATCAATTAACCGCCAACTCTTAAACTACCTAGAAACCTTCCGTCTGATCAACGATCGCCAGTATGGATTCCGTCAGTGTCGATCCACTGGTGATATTCTGGCTTATGTTACCCATTTATGGACTAATTCAATGGAAAGGTTCGGTGAAACACAAGTAGTTGCTCTTGACATCTCAAAGACTTTTGATTGTGTTTGGCATAAAGGTCTTCTAAACAAGCTTCCATCTTTTGGTTTGCTTCTAACTTCTTCACTAATGCCGGTGTCCCCCAAGGTTCAGTTCTTTCCCCCCACCCTTTTTCCTCTTGTATATTAATGACCTTCTTCCATTGACTGGAAATCGTATCCATAGTTTTGCCGATGATAGCACATTGCATTCCACTTTCCATTTTGAGAACCCTTGTCCTGCTCAATCAGCTTCAACTTCTCGAAAATCTGCTACCAATTCCTTAAGTGCCGATCTTCAGGTAATTCTCCAGTGGGACAAAGACAACTTAGTTGATTTCAACCCTTCTAAAACTCAGTCTTGTCTTATATCTCACAAAAAGCTTCTGCTCCCATGCTTATCTTTAGTGACACTCCGATTTCTAGGCAAAATGATATATCTCTTTTGGGGATTACCCTGACTTCTAATCTCTCTTGGCACAAGCACATTACAAATATTGCTTCCTCTGCATCTAAAAAACTTGGTTTTCTCTTTCGCTCTCGGCGTTACTTTTCTTCAAAACAGCTGCTCACTCTGTATAAATCGCAAATCCGCCCTGCCACGGAATATTGTTCCCACATCTGGGGTGGTGCCCCCAAAGCCTCTCTCAGGCTTCTTGATTCCATTCAGAACAGGGCAGTTAGATTAATTAATGATTCATCTCGAACAGAGTCTCTCCACTCGCTTTCTCATAGACGTACTGTTTCTGCTGCATGCCTCTTCTACAGATACTTCCATGGGTCCTGTTCTTCTGAATTGGCTTCTATAATTCCCGCTCTCTCTCTTTCAAAACAGTCCGAACACGTGCTGCCACCAGCCAACATCCATTTACTGTCCAACTTCAAACCCACAGAACCAACTTTTCATCTTCCTCATTTATTCATTCAACTGCGTTTTCTGGAACAACCTTCCTTCATACGTATTTCCTGAAAATTACAATCTAGAGAAGTTCAAGTCCAATGTTAACAAATATCTTCTTTCGTATCCTCAACCTCCAACCCAAGCACGGTACTAAGTACTATAGGTTTTAATACCTCTCGTGTTTGGGGTTCACATAAAAAAAAAAAAAAAGAAATGGTGGGAACACTTTCAATAATTTATTGCACATGGAGTAAGAGAGATATCATTTTACTTATTTATACCATGGGAAAGAGAAAAACACAGAAGTTTCACAGTTGTTCCTGTCGAGGCATGTAGTTCCATCATTCACTGCCAGTTGGCATTACTGTAACTGGGCAATCCTACCTTGATATGCTGCAGCAATGGTTGATGCCTCAAGTTCAGGAAAAATAGTGATGACTTTATTTACCAGCAAGACAGGGCCCCTCCCCACTTCCATAATGATGTTTGGGCCTATCTTAACACTGATCTATACAAGCACTGGATCGGATGTGCAGGAGAAAGGAACGAATGTTTCTTGAAATGGCTGCCAAGATCACTGGACTTAACTCTGTGTGATTTCTTCTTGTGGGGCTACATAAAGGATCATGTTTATGTACCACCTTAGCCACATGACATCCAGGAACTAAAGCAGAGAACTGAAGAAGCTACCACCACAGTCACACAGGATATGCTGAACAGGGTATGTCAAGAGTTCGACCGTGTGGAAATTTGCTACGTCACACTTGGTTCCCACATTGAATCGTTGTGATGGGATGTAAAAAAAACTTTGACATTTTCTCTGTCGTAGTCATTGTGCAATAAATCACTGAAAGTGTTCCCATCATTTATAAACACCCTGTATAAAATACGTTCACATATATATTTATTTTTTCACCCCGATTTTATATAGTGTAATACTTTTTTTTATTGATTGCATTCTTTACCCTCTTATTTTACTTTATTTATGGTCTACACAGGGTATTTTTATGTATTCATAATAAAATTACACATTAAATTATTTAATGCAATAAAATGTGGAATCAACAGAAATATGTAACAACTGATTTGTGGAGGAGAGATAATAATGGATAATTAAGTACTATTCCCATTTCTAATAATAAAATAACATTAAATTGTAATATAAAAATTACAAATAATGATTTGTAATAATATTAAAAGTATTTGTGATGAAGATTATTTTTGGATGTTTTATTTTCTATACTCTTATCACCCAACCCCCCTAAATCCACAAAAGCTGGCTCTCCCTCATGAATACCAAACTGGATTCCCAAAAGTACACAGAAGTTACTAGTAGGGATAGATGCAGATGCCCAAAATGAATTACTAAATGATCCTTCTGTTGTTATTATAAACAATTATTCAATAAGTTTCAACTGGTTTGCACAATTCACAAACAACCAACAGTTTCATGAATTTTAATTCAACTGCGTGCGCACACACATACACAGCCCCCCCCCCCCCCAAATTATTCGTTTGTAGTAGTTCACTTACACATTATTTACTTTATTTTTTACTTGTCATTTCCCTTGGCCAAGTTGAGTATTGAATCTCTAAGATCCTCAGTGATTCAAATCAGTGATTCATTTAAATTCCTCACTGGCCACTGCTATTAATCTGAATGATGAATTCAGAGCTATGCCAAAACAGAACAAATGGGACTATCCTAGGTGCTGAGTTAGCTTAGCACAGCCCTGAATGGATTACTTTGAAGTGACTCAAGTCACTTTTCTGTAATGACTCAATGTTTGTCCTGGTTAAGAACGTATTTATATTAATATTTCGCTTTATTTTTTGTGTCATTTATCATCACTAAAATAATATATTTGTGATCTCATTTTGCACAAATTTTCCTTAGCATGAAATTTTGTCAGGAACCTATTGATCATGCAAAGCAAGGAATAACTGTTTATGGTAAAAAATCAAAATTTTAAGTGAAATTCATTGAATTTCACTTAAAAATTTAAGTGCCAGCTTCAGATAGTTAAAGTTAAATTTACTGCATCATTCAAACACATTAAATAATGAGATAACATACCTGCAAAAGTCCCAGAGCAAATAAACAGTTCACAGCTATTCTAGCACGAGGAGGAAGAGGCAACTTTCTGGAGTACCACCACATCCCAGCTACTGCACAGAACACTGTCTCTCCCTGAAGAACAAAAACATGAGTATATTCCTCTGCTCGTGTTTTTTATATATATGGAATCTTTAAACAAAATGTAAGGAAAAAATTCTTAAAATCAGATCAAAAGCATCTTAAACACACTGCCTAGGACAAGATTTTCAAATTTTAAATTGTCAAAAAAAAAAAAAAAAAAAAAAAAAATTAAAAAATTAAAACAAAGTTGGATTTAATTTTTACACATAGTTTTATAAAAGACCTTCACTTTGTAACAGGTGTTGCAAAAAAGAGATAAACTAATTGCTATCTCATGTAATTTATACTGACAAAGCTGACATGCTTTGTCAATTTTCAATTCTTTTGGTTCACTGAATGCCCTTTAGTTAACTTTTCAGAGTTGTTTGTTTTTTTCATATTTTAATACATTAAAAGTCATCTGTTTAATATTATTCCATTGCAAAAAAAAAAAAAAAAAGAATGACAGAATATATATGATGTGTTTTGTTGTATATTTTGGGATGGAAGTATTGTTTTTTTTTTTTCTCAAGACTTGCTTGGGTTTGTGATCATGATACAAATAGCTGAATATATTAAAATGTAAAAAAAAAAATAATAATAAATAAATAACTATGATAATCAAAATTACTGGTTGCCTTTCCTTACTTTAGTGCCAGTCTTATCATGTGCAATGCAATAAAAATGACTAGTTACAATACTCTTCTATTATTCAAAAAGTTATTCATTTATATTTTAAAGGAATTCATCCCTTGTTATGTTTTCAAAAAAACCACATTCTTTAACTTCTTGTGCTGGTAAGAGGAAATGTATTAATTAATTTATAAATATAAATTTAGATGTGAAACCTGCAGTGTTTAAGTACTTTTAAAAGGGTGATTATATGATTTTTAAGGTGTGGCAATAAAGTTCTCAGACTGGTGCAATAAAAAGAACACAAAGTGAACAAGCTCACAAATGGTTTTATTTTTATTCAACATAACCACCACCTGATTCAATGCACTTATTACACCATTCTAAAAATTTATAAAAAGTCAGTAAAGGCACCCAAAGAGATGATGTTCAGTTCAGTAGTTACATTTTTATTTATGTCCTCAACATCCTGAAATCTCTTTCCTTTGAGGGCAGTTTTCACTTTGGGAAAGAGGAAGTCCAATGGTGATAAATCGGGAGAGTAGGATGGATGGTTGATCTGTACAATGTCATGTTTTGTCAGACATGTCTTTATGAGTGTGGAATGGGTGGGGCATTGCTGTGCAACAAGAACCAGCTGCTTTTCTCTTGAAATTACGGCCTCTCTCGAGAAATGCACTTTCAACAGTCTTTGAAGCAACTGAAAGTAGAACTCAGCAAGGAACACAGCAAAGTCATTGCTGCGTTCCTTGTGAATCATACCTTTCGGTTGAAAAACATGATCAGCATCATCTTAATCTCAGACTTTTTGTAAACAAAACTTTTTGGGGTCTTGGTAATGATTTTGAAATCAACTACATGTTCTGATCAGCTATCTCTGGGCTGCACTAAAATAAGTAACACTCATTGCCGGTGACAATACAGCCAAGGAAATTAAGATTATTTTGACAAGTCTGAGTCTGGATAAAGTCTTTGTGTGATGACACCCTTTATTGCTTCTGCTCATCTGTGAGGCACAAATTTTGTACAGACTGTCCTTTTCCACAAATCTTCATGCAGGATTTGCAAAATGTACCCTTATTCATATCCAACTCATCAGTCGTCATTCTGAGGGCCAAATGATGATCTCTTGCCATAGTTTCCTGAACTTTTGCAACTTGAGAGGTTGACAGACACACACTTCTTGCATCATCACAAACATCCTCACATCCATCTTTGAACTGCTTATATCATTCAAACACACTGGTATGACTTAACATGTTTCATAGCCATACACAGTTTTTAATATTCAAAAGTTTCTGTTGCAGGTTTTCTCAGTTTAAAGCAAAATTCGATATCTGTTCGTTGCTCCATTGCAAAATCATGATATGAACATTAATGCTACTATAGAAACTGGTTGTTACTTGCACATGTCAGCCTACTGGAAAATCTCGGTACCACCATCTGTTAGAGGAAGTTTAAACTACAACATACCACTTCTCTTTATTTTCATATTGAATATGACTGCAACAGCACCAGTCAGAGAATTTTACTGCCATACCTCGTATGCAATTCAGTGGGGCTGGCTGAATCTACCTTGTGTACCACAAGGAAAAATAAAGACAAAGAAATGTGGTCAAGATGTAATTCCATCACCAGCTGCAAAATTGTAGCACTTACCTGGTTTTATGTCAGAGAAAATGAAGGTATTGTTAATAATATGGATCGAACAACAAGTTCCATTAAGAAGAACAATGATAATGATATAGTTTAGAACTAAAGCCTCAGGTTATGTAAAGAGTTTAACTAATGTACAAGTTAGTGCAATTGCATCATTTCTGTACATAGCCAACTACTTAAGTAGTTGGCTATGTATATCTCATATTATGAATACCTTCACGAGTTGCCATGATACTGCACTACCTTGAATAAGTAACACTTCACCATAGGAGAAGACTATTGTTATTTATTCTCAGTGGATACCATCATCCATACGGCACAATTTCGTATCTTATTGGCTCCTCATCAATGGGTGGGCAGGTATCCTGGTGTTGCAAAGATGACAACCCAGTTGCAAAGTATAAATCCACAATATGAGAGATGCCTGATGGTGTGAAGGTATTCACAATATGAGATATACTTAATGATGCCAATTTATAACTACTTAAGTAGTTGGCTATGTACAGAAATGATGCAATTGCACTAACTTGTATATTGGTTAAACTCTTTACATAACCTGAGGCTTTAGCCCTAAACTATATCGTAATCTAAATTACACCCCATCATCAGGCATCTCTCATATTGTGGATTTATACTTTGCAACTGGGTTGTCATCTTTGCAACACCAGGGTACTTGCCCACCCACTGACGAGGAGCCAATAAGCTCTGAAACGGTGCCGTATAGATGATGGTATCCGCTGAGAATAAGTAACAATAGTCTTCTCCTATGGTGAAGCATTACTTATTCGAGGTAGTGCAATATCATGGCAACTTGTTGTTAAGGTTAAGACCCTAGGTGGGTCTTAACCAAGCCCATATTCACCAGATGCCCACGGGGCAAAATAATGGTGTGATGTGTCCTTTAAATATCTTTGAAGGCCTGTTTGCATTCATTTGCATATGTAGGACAGCCTATTAATATGTGTTGGACTGACTAGATAGTGTCACAAGTCTGGCATCGTGGTGATTCTTCAGCTCGCAACAAGAAATACTGTGTAATATTGGTATGCCTGATTCTTAGTCTGGCCAGTAACATTTCTTCTTTTCTCAACTTTCATGTGCTAGAAACCCAGTTTTAAATATTCGGCTTAATTTGGTACAATTTGTTTGCAGTTTGTCGATTCCAAGTTTCTTGCCATTGCAACTGGCAAGTATGCCGTATCGCAGGCTTGTAATCTGAATACAGCACTGATATATCTTCTCCAATCTGCAGTGTGGCTTCTTTTGCCAACTTGTCTGCTGCTTCATTTCCAGCAATTCCTGTATGTCCTGGGATCCAACAGAAAAGCATATCCTGTTCATTTCTGGCGCATTTGGTTACAGTGGCAGCTCGTGACTCTGATGTATGGGGGTGCTGCTTCTTATAGTTGCATTAAATTGCCTTGGTTATAAGACATGTAGACATAAATAGTAATAATAATAAGAGTTAAAAATACTACAAAACATTAACTGGACACTTACATTAACAGATTTAGGGGTAATCTTGAAATTTTATTTAAAAATAAAATCCATTCTTTTATTATTTGTTGAAAATAGATTAATAACTTTTTCATTTAAGTTTGGTGCACTGTTCAAATCGAGACTACTCGCTTCGCAGTTCCTTTGCCTCGTTTTGTGACTGCTGAAAAAGCTGTACTGGCAACCTGCCAACTAGAAATTGATTGAACCACTGGGACCAAAATATGGAACTGTGCAGTGGACAGTTCCACCTACGGTTAAACTTTAAAACGATTTAGTGTTTTTATTCGTTTATTATTGAAATGATTATTGAAAATAGATGATGAGTATATACGCGGGACTTGTTAATAAAAATATTCATTGCGTTGCATTGTTCTTCACAAAATTTGATATAACTCCATTGACTGTATATTTAGATTTAAAAAGCTGGGGGTGCTGCAGTTCCGCAGTGCCTACCAATGAGCCGCCCCTGGTCATTTAGTATTTGTTGTATGTGTCAAAGGATTGGGTGTTTATATTCTGTATATATTGCGCTTCTCGCGTAACGCTTACC